>NW_028009750.1:0-11834 GCF_054177405.1 Leptonychotes weddellii | reverse complement strand
GCGGAGCAGGGAGCCCAACGCGGCACTCGATCTCAGGACTCTGGAATCATGACCTGAGCTGAAGGCAGACGCTTAATGACTGAGCCACCCAGGCGCCCCTATTTGTGCTTTTATTTTTAAGATTCAAACTTACAGGGCGCCTGGGTGGCTCAGTTGGTTAAGCGACTGCCTTCGGCTCAGGTCATGATCCTGGAGTCCCAGGATTGAGTCCCGCATCGGGCTCCCTGCTCGGCAGGGAGTCTGCTTCTCCCTCTGACCCTCCTCCCTCTCATGCTCTCTGTCTCTCATTCTCTCTCTCTCAAATAAATAAATAAAATCTTAAAAAAAAAAAAAGATTCAGACTTACATGTCATTGTACACGTCATTAGTATGTATATCATTAACTAGGGCTCAATGCTTATTTACAGTTCTTTCTTCGTCTTTTCAGTAATATTTACATACAATGACATGTACAAACAATAAATGATCACTTGATGACCTGAACAAACCAACCTCCTGTTAATAAACAGAACATGACTATCACTCCAGAGAGTTCACTAATGCTCCTTTCCAGTAAATCCTCTCCTCCATGTCCACCATAAATTACTTTTGCCTATATGGAACCTTATATAAATAGAATATAGAATAGAATTCTATAGAATAGAATTTTTTAGAAAATTCATTGGTTTAAGGAGCAGCAAAATGCTGTGAGAACACACATCCTCACAACATCTCTGAAAAATAGAACAGGTCATTACTGATGAAGGAATTGGGTGCCTTGGAAATGGATCCAGCCCTAGAAAGCTATGCAAGGAAGAGCCCAGTTAGGCACATGGAGCTTTGCCTCTTTGTCTGGGTTCTTCTACTCTCCAACACTGCATCTTTGGACAATTCCCAAATGACCAGTCCATTCACCCACCCAGGATTGTCATATCAAATAGCAGATGGTTAACAGTTCTTTAAAACTCCCTGCTATTCTATTGGACTGCACAGGAGAGCAGAAGTTAATGTTGACCTGTACCTACAAATTTGTTTCATCTTAATGTAATAATTTCATAGCGTTTAGGACCTTGTGGCATGAAATCAGAACGCATGCATTTATTTAATCTCTGCATAAGCCATTATGTAAGATCTTTGGGGGTTCATGGATGATGTTGGCACTGGTAGAACCAGCAACAAGTAGGGCTGCTTCCAGAATGACCAGGTTGAGACGTTCCAGCAACCCCTGGAGCCGCCTTCAGTGAGCCATGCCTGCTCTAGAAGCATCAGCCCACCAGCTAAGGCTGAAATGTTAGCAGCCTCTTGTTGCCAAGCATAATGTAGTATATGCCTTTGGAGAATGTAAGAAACAACATTTAATTAAGTGTAAATTGTTTCAGCAATAAGCGTTCATTTAGAATGCCCTATAACCAAAACAAACATTTCTCTTTCATCCTTGATCTGTTTTGCACCCATTGACAGAGTGCTTTGGCTGGTGACCCATACTTCATCAGATTAGTGACCTGGGTGTATAATTGGGGGAATGGAAAATGCATAAATATATCAGAGACTTCCTTGGAATTGGGCTGGTTTATATCGGATAGATGTTTTCGTGCTTTAAAAATCCAATTGGTATGCCTGTTTCATGAGCATAAGCATGTGCAGTGTAACTGTAAAAATAAGTAAGTGTCTTGGGGAAAAGTGCCCTGTAGCAGTTTATATGGGAAAGGTAAACAAAATCCAATTTGGCTAACCTCCTCTCACTCCACGGAAGGTACTTAAACCACAGTAAAATGAGACCGTGAGGGAAAAAGGATTTGCTTTTTTTTCTTAACCAACTGAGCCACCCAGGCGCTGATTTGCTTTTTTTTCTAATTCGAAAGAAGAAAACCAATTTGATCTTGGTTTTAGTGATTGGATGAAAATGAGAACATCATGAACAACACACAGTATATAAAACCAGTGAGGTCTCATTTACAATTTGACAAATAACCTCCAGCAAAAACATTACTTTTTTTTTAATTGTCTAATGCAGAACAGAGTATATTGGGCAATGTGTCCTTGAGTGACTGTGTTTGTCAAGTTATCTCATGCAACATATCATGTATTGAACCCTGTATTAACCCCCCATGGCTCGAACAGTCAGGCCCCCCTTCACCATGTGGAGAACCTGGAGTTATCGCCTTCCTTGGAATGTTCACATGCTCACTTGGTGCTGAGATCTTGGCAAAATTAAAAGGAATGACCTTCAACACTGACATTCTTTTATGTTTTCATTTTATTTTCATGCTGGGGTGGACTTGTTCATTCCTCTTTCATCCCCTGCTAGAGCAGAGCTCTCCTGATTTTTGCAGACAGAGTCTCTCTCCCACTTGATCATACCATCTGTCTCCACATTACAGTTTACTCTGCATGAGTACCAGGTAGCAGACGCGGTTTTGCCCAATAGCAAGTACAGTGGAAAGTCTTTCACAAGCTCCCCACAATCTGTGAACATATGATCAGTCTAGGATAACACATTGTCCTAAAAATATACCAGAGAAATGTGCATGTGGGTAATAAACAAGAAACCTGAATCGAGGGGGAAATGTGCCATGAACTTCTGAAATATATGTTTCTGTGTGTACCCGAATGATGATGGTCTGTCAATGGGAGATGATGGGACCAACTAATGTTTGTTTCTTTATTGCAAGTGTTAATGTACATTTAACAGTGTGGGCATAGTGTGTTTGGCCTAAAACCAAACTGTGAGTTAAATGAATGGAAATCTGGAAGTATTTGTCAAGAGGTGGTTGGTTTGATAAATAGAAATCTGCAGAATTTCCATGCGAACTTCTTAAACTATACATTGACATTGGCAGGAACATCTCAGTAGGTCTGAGAGAGCAAATGCAAAAGAAAGGATTGTATCTCCTATATTTTATGCTATGTCATCACCCCTTATTTATACCATATTTTTTAATAGAACTTGACCATAGTCTTCAAATGTTAGTGTACATATTGTAGAGACCTTATGCAGAAAGATTGTTTATGCAGAAAAGTTTTGTGTATATGTTTAATATGTCATTTTACTATTGGATACTGGGAACTGATTTCGCAAATTTAGAACTTGTAACTTGCTTTAGTTCATCTAAGATTCGATATCCACTTTTAGTCAATCAGCTGGGATGAACATTATCTTATGCCGTATCTCTTCCCCACCTTTTCTTTCCAGTTCTGTTTTCTGGGGGAGGATAGCAATGGGAAGTTTGCTGCCTTCTTCGATTGGTCAAATGACTGTGTTGGGGTTTGAACTGCACCATATAGACCTGGATCCAAATTCTGGATCTTCATTTGGTGTAGCCATTTCAATTCTTGCACTGGTCATAAAAATTCTGAATCTCAGATGGTATCTGGTCCCCCAGGGGCAGGAGAGCAGTGGGGAGTAAGAAAGATATAGTACCCCGAGTGTCAGAAGCTGGTGTTCACACATCAACCTTCTCTCTTGTGGCCGTGTGGCTTTGAACCACTGATTTAAACCTTGTGTTTCACCTATAACATTTGTGAAGTCATATTTATTTCACTGAGTTATTGTGCCTGAAAATGCCTGGTCCACAAACTTTCTTACTTGAATCATTATGATCAGTTGGCATACAAGTAACATTGCCTCTACTGTCCTCCAATACACTGTTTTAAGTATAGGTCTAAGACAATATGATGGTTTCATGGTTAACAAAGCATGATAGCCAACAGTGTGGCAGACACCTGACTGAATCTGTCCCCACTAGCTGGGTAATGAGAACAAAGCACTGAAATTGAGCCTGTTCTGAAGATGAGAGCTATATCTACTTCATGGCTGTGGGCTGTTGTGAGGATTGAACATCTATTAGAATAATATCAAATACGTAATATGTGATCCATAATAATTATCATTAACACCATACATGAATGTAGATTAAGATATACTGCTTCCATAAGACTGCTTATTTGGGTCTCCTTCAAATGTTACCCAGGGAAAACAAAACAACAATCACAACCACAAACCTTGGCCCTAGCTCCTTCAGATACAGATTTTATTTTTCTTCTGTCTTCCCTACATGATATTCAGACAGCCATTCCAGTTGTCAGGTTGATTTTCTCCACTGGACTGTTAGCTATGCAATGACAAAAAAAAAAAAAAAAAAAAAAAAAGTATTCTTTTAGATCTCTCAATATTGGGCCCAGGTTTTGTTGACAAATAAATAAGCAAAAAAAATGTGGGCTTAATGTAGTTATTACTGAATAGAAGACAAATACTTATTCTTCATATTTTCCCCTATAAAAGTATGTTCTTTATCTGTGATCTGTGGATGTATCTGAGCTGGTGGGCGTTTGTGAATCATCTCACATTGTACAAAAAATTAATTATGATTGTGGGTTTCCCCAGAAAAGGGGTCCATAGTTTCATCAACTTCCCAGGGCAGCCTATGGCCCTAAATAGTTTGGGAACTATTAATATGGAATCTCCTTATATTTTTTCTATGAACATCATTTTTAAAAAATCATTAATGCTTTAAAGTGATAATGGCCCCAGATTACATGCGCCTGATGTCTAAGATTGGCCCCCTTTTATCCTTGATTCTTCAGTTCTGTCCAATATCTGCTGCCTAAAGAAATACAAGCACTTTCTGTAACATTACATAGGCAATATCTGCCCATGAGCCCACACTATGGTCAATCAGATTCCTTTAACAAATTATTTGGTTCTCCCATGTCAGCATATAATCAGTCTTGTCAATTGAGAAACAATCAATCATTATTATATCTACAAAATTCAAATTAACTCCAACCCATTATTTGCCTGACTAATGAAGCATAAATGTCATCTAAGGTCTTCCCTCTCCCCACCTTGCCTCTTAAGAAAGGAGTGGCAAAACGAGTCAAGTAGCAAATAGAAGTTTGGCTGATTCCTAGAATATTCAGTATTTTCATTATTTTCTATGTAAATGCATTTGACCTTTTATAGGCTATTTATAAAAGAATGAGAAACTTTTGGATATTTAAAAAAAATAATCAAATACAAGATTCCTACTAATTATATTGTATTAATTAGAGTGAAGGCTGAAAAACAGACCCCAGAGACAATGGTTCAGCAAGAGAAGTTTACTTTGTGTCTCCTAATGGCACAGAACATGAGAAACTTTCCGTTTCCAGAAGTCATGCCCTTAACAGTAGGGAAACTCTGACCTCTTCAACGTGTAGCTTCCAAGGGTGCTTTCTTATTCTCATTCTCAGCCAGCAGCTAGAAAATTGAGGCACAATTTCAGAGCAAGTAATTTCTAAGCAAGTGAAAGGGAAGTTGCACATTTTACTTCTGCTCATACTCCATTGATGAGAACTTAGTGACTTGGCTGTACCTAGCTACCAAAAAACCAGGAAGATGTAGTATACTCGAGCCACTCTGCACCCAGATACACCCTATTATTCTAAAAGGGCAGAAAAGATTTTGGGTGAGATGTAACAATCTCTTTTGGATGTGTAGAATTAGGATTTAGGCACATGCATCAAAATTGGGCAAAACCAACTACTTTTGGGACTTGATAAATGGATTCTTTGTTTCTCTTCCTTCTGAAGGCATTCAGTAATCTGGAGTACTGTAAACTCAAAATAACCTCATTGTCTGAGAAGAATGTGAAAGCCACTTAAAGAAATTAACAGGACATAGGTTTGGGTTTCAGCAGAAGAGACAAAAGAGAATGATCAGGATCCAAAGGTAAGTCAGTCTCATTTGGACAAGTTAGGTGATCATGAAAGATACAGGCATAAGGTAGTAGAGAGGGTAAGAAAGGGCTCTGAGAGCAAACAGTAGGAATATAGGCATGGAGCCCAGGGCTGAGATTCACATTGCTGTAGCTCCTACAAAATCTGGGAAGGGCAGGCAGGGAACTGGAGCTGAGAACCAGAGCAGCAGGCAGAAACTTAGCTCTGAAAAATAATGCTTGGCTGCTGGAACACTGATACATGATTGCCCAGAGTCCATTTAATGCAATTAGGATGAAAAGAAAGACCTAGATCACCTACAAAGGAGATTAACACAGCGTGGCCCTGCGAAACATATAGGTTCTTGTTAGTTTTTATTCTTAGGGGCTTAATAAAGTCCCACAGGCTAAGATGAGTTAAACCTGCAGGTGTCATTGAAATAAACCCAGCTGCAGATTTAAGGAACTGTAAGGGGCCAAGTTGTTTACCTGTCCTAACTTCTTGAATAGAACTCTACTCTCTGGGTTATTTTGAAGAACGGATTGTTGCTTTTCAGACAGGAAAGCAAAAGTTATAAATTAAGAAAAGAATCAGTTAAAAACATTTCTAAGCAACAAATGGTATTAAAACAACTGGACATTCACATGCAAAAAAAAAAGGTGATTCCAGACACATACCTTACACCCTTCAGAAAAATTAACTCAAAATAGGTCATGGACCCAAATTTAAGAAATAAAACTATAAAGCTCCTGGAAAATAACATAGGAGAACACAGATAACCTTGGGCATGGTGATTACTTTTTAGATACAACAACAAAGGCACAATCCATGAAAGAAATCATTGATAAACTGGACTTAATTGAGATGAAAAACTCTGCTCTCTGAAAGACAATCTCAAGTGAATGCGAAGACAACCACAGACTTGGAGAAAATATTTGCAAAAGGCATATCTGATAAAGGACTATTGTCCAGAATACAGAGAACTCTTAAAACTCAACAAGGAAATTTAAAACCTGATTAAAAGATGGACCAAAAACCTTAACAGACACTTCACCAAAGAAGATATACAGATAGCAAATAAGCATATTAAAAGATGCTCTACATCATATGTCATCAGGGAAATAAAAATTAAAACAACGAGATACCACTACCAACCCATTAGAATGACCAAAATTCAAAACACTGACAATACCAAATACTGTTGAAGGTGTGGAAAATGAGACTCTCTCATTCATTGCTGGTGGGAACACAAAACGGCAAGGCCATTCTAGAAGACAGTTTGTCAGTTTCTTACAAAAGTAAGCATACTCTTACCATATGATTTAGCAACTATGCCCATTGGTATTTACTGAAATGAACTGAAAACCTACGTCCACACAAAAACCTGCCTGCGAACGTTTATAGCAGCTTTTTCATAATTGACAAATCTTAGAAGCAGCCAAGTGGTCCTTCCGTCGATGAGCAGGTCAATAAACAGTGGTACATGCGTACAACGGAATATTATTCAGTGCTAAGAAAAAGGAGCTATCAAGCCATGAAAAGACATGGAGGAAACTTATAAACCTTTTACTAAGTGAAAGAGGTCAATCTGAGAAGGCTACATTCAGTATGATCCCATTTACATGACATTCTAGGAAAGGTAAAACTACAGAGACAGTAAATGGATCAGGCATTGCCCAGGATTGGGGAAGGGAGAGATGAATAGGGAGAGCACAGAGGATTTTTAGGGATGTAAAAATAACCTGTATGATACCATCATGGTAGATAAACATCATTATAAATTTATCCAAACCCATATAATGTACAAAACCAATCGTGAACAGTAATACGAAGTATGGCCTTTGGGTGAGTATGTTGTATCCATGTAGATTCACCAGTCATATCAAATTTAACACTTTGGCGAGCAAGTTGATGGGGGAGGTTATGTGTGTGTAGGGACAGGGGCCGTGGGAAATCTGTTCCTTCTCCTCAGTTTTGCTGTGGACCTAAAACTCTTGTAAAAAATAAAGCCTTAATAAAAAATAATAAAAAAAAAAGATTTCTAAGGCGGGAGAAAAATGTGACAGTAAGTGTTGAGGGTACAGTGATGGGTACAGAGTTTCAGTTTGGGAAGATGAAAAAGCTCTGGACACAATGGTAGTAATGGTCGCACAACAAAAATCTGGGACGCCTGGGTGGCTCAGTTGGTTAAGCGTCTGCCTTTGGCTCTGGTCATGGTCCCAGGGTCGTGGGATCAAGTCCCACAGCGGGCTCCCTGCTCCGCGGGAAGCCTGCTTCTCCCTCTCCCACTCCCCCCTGCTTGTATTCTCTCTTTCTCTCTCTCTGGAAATAAATAAATAAAATCTTTAAAAAAAATTAGCAAAAATTTAACTAATAAAACGTTTAGAAGCAATTATGGTGGGTGTTTTAGAAATGTGTATCTGTCAATTGTTACAGAGAGTACGTGTAAAGAGCAAAGCTTTCAGTGGGCCTGTTCATGCTGAACATAAATATTTTATCAGTTTACTTATGTCTGAGACCAATTATTGGATCTTGAAATTTTCATTGTTGAAGTTAAAGCAAGTAAAATAATAATAATGATAATAATAATAATAATAATAATAATAAAGTAATATAGAGAAAAACCATCTGTGAGAATGGGATGCTAAGGAGAGTGATAGGGACCCCTGTTCAGGGCACATCCTTCAGAAGAGGGTCTGTTCTGCCCTGACCACCTGCTGCCTCCTACCACATGTTTTTTTGCTGCTCTGTTTGGGGACAGAAATCAGATGTATAGCCATCTTCTTCCACTCTGGCTACCAAAGCAAGCACAGAGATAGTTGTTTATCTATTTTTAAATGCCAGAGACTACAGATGAAGAGACATAGGAAAAAAGAAACATATCTGGTCGCACTTCCCTTCCTTTTCATATCTTCACTAGGCAGCCTTAAAATTGGCTCCTGATGACCCCTGCCCCCTGGTTCTCACATCTGTGTGTATTTCTCTCCCCTTGAGCAGAGACTGGACTTGTGACTTGCTCCAGACAAATAAAATATGGCAAACTAGGTGCCGGGATGAAACTATCAAGGTTAAGCCACAAAAGGAATGTGACTTCTGTCCTAAGCTCCCTTTCTCACTCTCTTGCTCCCTTGTGATGGAGGAAGCAGCTGCCCAGCAATGAGCTGCTCTATGGAGAGAGTTTGTGGCAAGGAGCCAATGTTTACCACCAGCCAAATGCCAGTAAGGAAGCGAGCCTGCCAATAGCCGAAGATTGAGCTTGGAAATGGATGCTCCTGGCAGCCCCTGCTGATGTCTACACAAGCACCAAATTGAGCCACACCTGTGTCCCTACCCACAGAAACTGTGGGATAAGAAGTGTGGGGTGTTTAAAGCCACTAAGTTTGGGGAAGTTTTTCTTCACAGCAATAGATTACCAATACCCTCCTGGAGAGTGTTATTCTCATGTAGGGTAGTGGGAGAAACGCTCTGCTTATCAAAAAGGTGCTAAGGCAAAGATGGCCGTGACCCACCCAGATCCACGACCATCTCTTCCAGGGTAGGATTGTGGCTGGAAGCACCCGCCAAGCCAGAGACTACATTTTCCAGCAACACCTCCATCCCTCCACGCATATGTGGGGCCATGTGACTAGTTCTCACCCCTGGGACGGGTGTGGGAACGGTAAGTGTGGCACTTCTAGGCCTTGGGGTGGACACAGGTGTGGGTCTCTACCGTCTCTCTCCGTGTGCGCCAGGCTGAATCCTGAACGGGTCTGAAGAGCAGTGCTAACTTGCTCGGAGGACAGACACATTTGTTCTCAATTAGTAAAAATGGAACATCTATTCTGGACACAAAAGGAACTTTTAATGGGTTAAAGCCGCTGACATGTTGAGGTTTGCAGTTTTGTTACAGCAGCTACTGTTGCTCTAAATAATACAGGGATACAGGAGCTGGGTTTAAAAGACTGAGATGAGATGCACTCCACATGGAGACCGTCTACATGCCCAGCAATGTCTAAAGGCCCAAATCAAAAGCATTTCTACTTCAGAGCAATGCCCAGGCTATCCCAGGCAGGTGTGGCCTCTAGGGTAAGGCAAAGACAGAGGACGAAATGATACCATGTTGAGTTGGGGACCTCACTAAGTCCAGCGTTGCCACATCATCAGGGGGGAGAGGTGGAAGGAAAAGCCTTGTAAGTTCTTGTTTTTGTCCCTATTTCCTCACTACAAAACTCTTGTGAAGCAGGGGAATGTGGGTGGTTTAGTGTTTTGAACTGACTCACAGAAGATCCAACAGGGGAGCAAGGAGGTGGTCTGGGGAGAGAAAGGGAAGGGAAAGGTCAGACAGGTTGGGTAACTACTGCTCTATTTTAGCAAATTTGGACATTTCATAAACTGTTTCTGAAAAACCCGAAAATGGAAGCTCTTTACTTGGGGTTCAAAAAGGAGCTTCAGAGGTTTGGATTTATTTAACGTTCTCCACAAAATTTCAGTGCTTACACACACACACATACACACATATTTTTCTGCGATTCATGACCCCCTCAAAAGTTTAAGAACTATTTCTCTAAAGTTACTTTGGTCATGTTATTTGGGGCATTTTGATTTAATCTTGCTCTTGCCAATTTTTTTCACCTCTTTAAAAGTCTTCCTTAAAAGTTATTACCAAAGGGAAATTTTATAAAAGCCAGATGAAGAATGTATTTTTAAAAGTGTGTTTGAACAATGTGTTTGAACAATGCTGGTTCTGTCTGTCTCTATGTTGCTTTCTTGGATTATAAACTTGATTAAAACAGAAACCATGTCTTTCTTTCCTGGAAGCCTTCTTTTATCAGAATACCCCAAACCAGCTCCCAGGCAGAATAGAGAATTAAAAAAAAAAAGAAATGTGATTGGCTCCTGGTGATGAAGTGTCTAATCAAGTTCACTCAGAAGTCAATAGCAATACTGGAAATAAAAATTGCATTTTCTATGCCACTGTCTAGTTAATAAACTTTGACAGACACGTGTAATTATTTTAGATGCAGGAAGACAAAACGATGGATGAGAGGAAACCACTGATAAGATGTTATTGACTTAAATAAGGAAGCCAATTTTATGTGATGGATGTATTGCCCATCGCAGCAAGAGGCAAATATGATCATTCTTTTATCCCTATGTAGGGTGGCCTATTTAAAAGAAAGGTCAAGTATGGTGATTTAAGGCATGTCTTTTGTGCATATTGTATGTTAATGAGACCTGTTCTTAATCTAGATTTTACTCCACTGGCCCGGACATCTTCTCTTAGGCCCAAATTCGCCTGAAGAACCCCTGGACAAATAGGACTATTGTTATGATTTCACTGCCAGGTTAATTAAAGCTTCCTTTCTTATGGAATTATTAAACAAAAACATTTGCTGGTGATTACCAAATAAAAAAATATGAAAATTAACCAACATTATCACTTCCAGATTCTTGACCAAGATAATAAAAAGGAAAAAGGCACACCTGGATGGGAATTTTAGTTAAACTATGAAACAAATGAAACAACCTCTGAAAACAAATTAGTTACTAATCACTTTCTATTAATAGAATTGTTTTAAATAGCCATTTTATAATAGGCAATTCTGCCACTCACTTGTTTTGTAGGACCAATTTTATTAAGTTGATGAACTTGGAGATGAGAAAGACTTAGAGGGCTCATGAAGTGCTAGATTTGGAGTTGGGATCCATCTACAGCTAGTCCACCATTCCAGATGTGAGCAACACGAATCCAGGCTGAGCAAGATGCCTGTGGTTCTCGAGGAATCTACTTGTAATGCTTGACATGCAGAGGAGTGGTGGGGAAATGGAGAAACCAGGTTGATGTTTCTTTTATCTGCCTCGTATCGGTGACTAAGACTGACCACTGAAAGAATCCCAGTGAAGGGGAAGAGCCTGGTTGCACCATAGGCTTTACAAAGCACCGGGTCCCAGCAGCTCAGCTCTGGGGTATAGGTACAAAGTCCAACACAGGTGGAGAGGAACACGTCTCCATACCTCTGACAAACCACCGGATTTCAGGTGGTGCAGAGAGGACTAGAGAGGAGACATTTGGCATTTTGCATATTTGCAGTTTGAGGATGCCCCAGGGGAAAGCATCCCTAGAGGAGAACAGTGTGCCCAATGAGCTCACCTCTAGCCACATCCTGGAGAGACACATC
>NW_028009749.1:0-876 GCF_054177405.1 Leptonychotes weddellii | reverse complement strand
CCCCCTACGTTTCCAGCAGAATATAGTAGTAGTGTGATGAAATCACTAGCCAAATGAAAATGGAAGTCGTGCCACTTCTTGAAAAATTATCTTTCTGAAAGTCTGTAACTGTGAAGAGCAAAAGAATTTGTCAGATATGTCAGGGAGGCCTGCTTTACTCTGTGGACAGAAAGAACGCAGCCAAGT
Source organism: Leptonychotes weddellii (assembly GCF_054177405.1). Classification (NCBI taxonomy): domain Eukaryota; kingdom Metazoa; phylum Chordata; class Mammalia; order Carnivora; family Phocidae; genus Leptonychotes; species Leptonychotes weddellii. Next base: position 690 of record NW_028009749.1, on the reverse strand, counting down.
GAAAGAATCATGTAATAGTGAAGATGGGGGTCTCTGGGCTCCAAGCCCCAACTTGCCTCCAAATGAGGTTGCCTTTCCATTGTCTCTCTCCACCAAGCCCTGGGCTTGCTAGGATTTGAGGAGACGCTGGCTTATAGTGGATAGTGTTGGTGCTCCACGCACATTGCTTTTCAGCATTTCCGTGTCCCCATCCATATTCCACAGAGGCACCCTCACCTCTTCTGGGAAAATTGCTAAAGCCAAGAACGCTGGGCTTGCTTGGGAGCCAACATCCTCCCCCTCTCCCAGTGGGTGATGGGCTGGGCAGCATGACAGCCCAGCTCCCTGGCCCCGGGATGGGACATCTGAGGTGTCACTTACACTTTGGACTCCCCCTGTGGGTTTGGGTGGCATACACAGGAGACAGGTGAGGTCTTTTGTCTCAGGCTGCTCTGGCTTGGCTTCCCCCCTTCCCTGTTCTGCTTCCCAATCCACTTACCGGTGTTCCCTGTGAGCTTAATAAATGATTTGCTTACAAGTTCACATCTCAGCATCTGCTTCTGGGGAATGAATTTGAGCAATGGTATCCTCAAACAAGTTCTAGCCATTCTTTGTCTCAATGCCACTCCAGACTGAGGCTTGGAGAGCTCCTCCCAGGGGGCAATCAGGGAAGATGATTCGAAAAGGAGCTGAGAGGAAGTTTACAAGGAA
>NW_028009748.1:0-876 GCF_054177405.1 Leptonychotes weddellii | reverse complement strand
AACACTGCCTCCCATCGAGTGTAGACACTGACACAACCAAGCAATGAAAAATTTGGTTCCGCAGAGCTGACGTAAGCTCCCGGGACTGTGGCCTCACGTGAGTCCAGGGCAGATGGGGAAGAAGACAATCTCTCTATCTCTAGGACATCTAGTTTTTATCAATATGTCCGTGTAATCAGAACATGTGGATTAACAGGTTTTTTTCAATGAAGAACCCCATACCTCCATAGGGTCAAGTGAATAAGATTTAGGATAAAAGGCCATGAAGAATTATTTTGGGGATGTCCATGGAATGGAAACACGAGGTGAATGAACAACATATCTCCCTCTAACATCCCTAGGCTTCTCATTCTCTAACCCATTGGGCTTAACCCTTAGGTCAATAGCTCATCAGGGACAGTATATTTCCCTTTAGAGGGGGAGACCAGCCTTCTATCAGGGCAAATAGCTTCCAACTTTTAATAGCCAAATCCTTCAATACCCAATACTGCTCTATTTATAGATTTCCTCCTAGGCCCATTAAGAAGCCGTTTATATTTCCTCCCAACCAGCAGAACACTAAAATCAAATGAACCCAAAATTGAGTTTCAAGGTGACAGAGCATTGCCCCAAATTTGAGAGCTATTGTTCCCAATTCTAAAGGAATCGTTTTCTAAGGGAAGGCACCAAGTATCACCCTAGTGCTTTATGATATACTGACCTCCCTATGTTCTAACTATATTAACAACTCTTTAGATCTGTTAGGAATTTTGTAACATAAAACTGTTTTGATTACATTTATTTCTCAAGCCCACAGCATTGGAATTAGTACCACTATTGATGTATTAACACTATAGTTTTCTTTCTAGCATAAAAATTTAAATATAAATGAAATAG
>NW_028009747.1:0-876 GCF_054177405.1 Leptonychotes weddellii | reverse complement strand
TTGAAATGCAGAGATAAATAACAACAACTATATTTACCCATCTCTTGCCTGCTCAAGTTGTTTTCTTTTTTTTTTTTTTTAAAGATTTTATTTATTTATTTGAGACAGAGAGAATGAGAGACAGAGAGCATGAGAGGGAGGAGGGTCAGAGGGAGAAGCAGACTCCCTGCCGAGCAGGGAGCCCGATGCGGGACTCGATTCGATCCCAGGACTCCAGGATCATGACCCGAGCCGAAGGCAGTCGCTTAACCGACTGAGCCACCCAGGCGCCCCTCAAGTTGTTTTCAAATAAGTAAATAACAGGCTTCACCTGCCCCACCTGCCCCACCTGCCCCTCAGTTTCTACACTTCCAGACCAGGAAGAGAAGAGAAAACGGGCAGCGTGCCTTGATCATAGTGAGGGTAATTCATACATTTTCGTAAGGCTGCCTGCCTTTTTTTTTTTTAAGATTTATCTTATTTTAGAGAGAGAGAGTGAGCGCGTGAGCAGGGGTGGGAAGGGGCAGAGGGAGAGGGAGAGAGAATCCCAAGCAGACTCTACTGAGGGCAGAATACAACGGGGGTCACGACCCCGAGACCACGACCTGAGCTGGACGCTCAGCCGACTGTGCCGGCCAGGAAGCCCAGTAATGCTGCCTTTTGGTGGGAATTTAACTCTAGGATAAATGTAATAATCAGGAGAAATATACTTTGTGCAACTCTGGAGCTCTGGACAAAAAGAAATCATAAAAGAGGAGTCTCCATTGCAAGTATCATTCAAGTTCCCAGCTATAAACAGCCTTGCGGTTTCCAGGCTCTGACCCCAAAGCCACAACAATCCGGTTTCCTGATGTATACAAATAAGGATATTCCGCTTATTTAACCCTGTGCTCCTTG
>NW_028009746.1:0-876 GCF_054177405.1 Leptonychotes weddellii | reverse complement strand
TGGATAGATATCCAGTTGTTTCAGCACTATTTTTTGAGAAGTCCCCCAAATTTGGGGGGAAAATTTTTAGTTAGTGAAATCCAAAGGTCTGGGAATTGTGGTTCTAGGCACACAGATCTCCTCCCTTTTGTGACTGTTTACAGTTCTCCTCACCCTCCTCATACAGCCTTGCTTTTTCTTCATTTCACTTGTGACTTAAGCCCCTTGACAGCAGAGCCCTCTCACCGGGTCGGGTGTGAGAGGGACTGGGAGAAGTGTGCGGGGGTGCAGGGGGGTCTCCTGTGGTCTCCTCCTCTGTTCCGGGTTTTCCAGAGCCCTGGGCACAGAGCCTTTAAGGACTTCCTGGTGAGTAGGTTCTGGGCAACGTCTCATGTGTAGAGGTGATTGTGGAGGCCTGCCGGGTGTAAAATGATGAGGGGACAGTAAGCCTCTGTGCCTGGGTGGGTGAGGTGGGGCCCAGCCTAGAGATGTGGGAAGGTGAATGGGGCCATTCACCATCTGTGTGGGCTGGCAACGATGTGAGCTGCCTCAGACTGAGGGCCCTCTCGGCCCAGCTTTATGACCATGTGTGCAAGGGCTGGGGTACTCTTTCTTCTTTTCCCTTCAGTCCCAAAGGGGTCCGAGCAGCCTTCTCCTCTGTACTGATATGCAGCAGCTTCACAAGCGGCCAGAAAGTCGTCTGTGTCCGCTTTTTGACCTGTGCGCAGTTATCTTGTGTACTGCTGGTCCTTCTGGAGCTCCTGGTATTAGCACTGCTAATACCATCACCAGCACCCAAGAGCAATGGAGCGTTTCTTGGGCTCTGGGTCCTGTGTGTGCATTACCCATGTAATCCTTACAACAGACCTCTGGGGGGCTACAGCCCATTTTACAGAT
>NW_028009745.1:0-876 GCF_054177405.1 Leptonychotes weddellii | reverse complement strand
TCTGATAACAAATTGGCCAAAAAAATATAGTTACCAAGAAAACTTTTTAGATAGGAATTCATAAAACTTGCTAAGGATAATCTGGCTCCAAGAATATATTGTCCCTGGAGGTATTAGCCAATAACAGTAGTAAGTAAATGTAATTTATAAATAAATACACACAAATTGAAATATATGATATAAAGTGTTAGAGACACTGTGCAAGACCATTCTTTTGTCTGTGTAGGCACCTAATAAGATTCAAAGCATCATCATGAGCACTGCTCAGCAGGAGACATCTGCCCTTTCTGCCCCATAACAAAATATGACCCATGTTCCTCTTCCCTGGGTCAACACTGCTCAGTTCTGGTACTTTGGAATCCCTTTTCTAGACTCGATGCTGAGCATGTCCACTTGGCATAGCATTCTGTCTTTAGCTATCTTTCAAGCACCCTGTTTGTTCTGCATGAATCTTAGGAGACTCTTGGATTGTAAATTTTATTTCTGCAGATATTTACATTATGTTTGGATTTTGTTGCGCTCTAAGTGAAGGAGGTTCCTATCACCTTATATGCCACCTGCAAGAGGCACTTTAATTTATGTTGAACAAAATACACTTCCAATCAAGATATTGAATAAACTGGATGGAGAAGTGGGGTCCTTTCCGAACATAACCTTCCTATGCACTATGGAATTCCACTTTTTTTTTTTATTCTTATGTTAATCCCCATACATTACATCATTAGTTCTAGATGAAGTGTTCCATGATTCATTGTTTGTGCATAACACCCAGTGCTCCATGCAGAACGTGCCCTCCTCAATACCCACCACCAGGCCAACCCATCCTCCCACCCCCCTCCCCTCTAGAACCCTCAGTTTGTTTTTCAGAGTCCATCG
>NW_028009744.1:0-876 GCF_054177405.1 Leptonychotes weddellii | reverse complement strand
ACACCTCCCCTCTGGCAACCACCAATTTGTTATCTGTATCTGTGAGCTTGTTTTATTTTTTCGAGGAGGGGGGAATGTTTGTTTGTTTTGTTTTGTTTAGATTCCACACATAAGTGAGGATATAATGGTATTTGTCTTTCTGTCTGACTTATTTCAATTAGCATAATGCCCTCAAGTTCCATCCATGTTGTCACAAATGACAAGATTTCATTCTTTTTTGTGTCTGAATAGTATTCCATTGTGTGTGTGTGTGTGTGTGTATATATATGTGTATATTTATGTACACACACATATATATATAACATTTTCTTTATCCATTCATCCATCAGTGGACGGTTAGGTTGTTTTTCATATCTTGGCTATTGTAAATAATGCTGCAATAAACATAGGGATGCATATGTCTTTTCAAATTAGTGTTTTCAGGTTTTTTGGATAAATATCCAGAGGTGGAGTTGCTGGATCACAGATAGCTTTATTTCTGAATTTTTGAGGAACTTCTACACTGTTTTCCATAGCAGCTGCACCAATTTACATTCCCAGCAACAGTGCACAACGTTTCCCTTTTCTCCATATCCTCACCAACACTTATTTCTTGTCTTTTTGATGCTAGCAATTCTGACTGGTGTGAGGGGATATCTCATTGTGGTTTTGATTTGCATTTCCCTGATGATTAATGTTATTGAGCATCTTTTCATGTGTCTGTTGGCCATCTGTATGTCTTCTTTTTAAAAATGTCTATTTAGAGGGGCACCTGGGTGGCTCAGTTGGTTAAGCGACTGCCTTCGGCTCAGGTCATGATCCTGGAGTCCCGGGATCGAGTCCCGCATCGGGCTCCCTGCTCAGCGGGGAGTCTGCTTCTCCCTCTGATCCTCTTCC
>NW_028009743.1:0-876 GCF_054177405.1 Leptonychotes weddellii | reverse complement strand
TTTTAAGGAGAAATACCCATTTTAGATTTTTTAAGTTATGCTCACTCACCTTTATGGAAGCTTACTGATTATTCACATACACTATTTGTATTTGTTTAATGCAATGGCATTTTATTCTTCTAATTGTCCATATATTCTTTAAACAAAATTCTCCACTTTTTTTCTTAAAGGCTTTTTATAGCAGTTTTAGGATTATAACAAATTTGAGAGGAAGCTACAAATACCCTCTGGCCACACCCATGCATAGTCTCCCCCTTTATCTACATGACCCAGCTAAATGGTACATTTTTTACCAAGGATGAACCTAGAATGACATATCATAATCACACAAAGTCTATAGTTTACCTTAGTGTTCACTCTTGGTGTTGTATATTCTTTGGCGTTGGACAAATGTATAATTACATGTATCCACCATTTCAGTATCATACAGAGTATTTTTACTGTCCCAAAAATCCCATTCTAGAATTAAAAAAATAATAATTCAGTGTTAATCTTGGAAAAGAGAAGCTACATATCTCTATGAATTTTATAAAAGACTGATGATAAACTCCTCAAAGACAAAAATAGATTCAGTTTTTTTTTTTTAAAGATTTTATTTATTTATTTGAGAGGGAGAGAATGAGAGACAGAGAGCACGAGAGGGAAGAGGGCAGAGGGAGAAGCAGACCCCCCGCCGAGCAGGGAACCCGATGTGGGACTCGATCCCGGGACTCCAGGATCACGACCTGAGCCGAAGGCAGTCGCTTAACCAACTGAGCCACCCAGGCGCCCTAGATTCAGTTTTATACCGCTTAATTTAAAATACAATTGTTTTGGGGCACCTGGGTGACTCAGTCATTAAGCGTCTGCCTTCGGCTCAGGTCATGATCCCGGGGT
>NW_028009742.1:0-876 GCF_054177405.1 Leptonychotes weddellii | reverse complement strand
GAAAATATGTGTATTTTGCTGTTGTTTGGTAGAATGAGGCAGATGGTTGGAAATTGTCTCTTCTGCTCTGACTCTTGGAAGAGATGTGGGAAGTCACCAGGGAAAGCCAACAGAGAATAAAAGCCCCCCAAAACCGGTTTTCACTGAACCCATCCCCCCACCACAGAGAACAGGGCAACTCTGTACAAACAGGGTTGCCAGAGGAACAGCATGGCAGGCCCTTCCCCCAGAAGACAGGCTGATAGAACAAGAGGCTGACAATCCTAAGATCCCTATAAAACAGGAGCATCTTGCTTGGATTGTGGTCAATAATTTGGACTCTGTACATTCCCTCAACCACCCCTCAACAGAATGACTAAAAGGAGGAACCCCCCAAACAGGAAAGACTCAAAGAATGTCACTTCTGCCACACATTTACAAATGGACATAGATATAAGCAAGATGTTGGAAATAGACTTCAGGGTAACACTTATGAAGACGATAGCTAGAATGGAGAAAGGATTAATGGCAACATAGAGTCTTTAAGGGCAGAAATGAGAGCTGAATTGGCAGAACTTAAAAATGCTATCAATGAGATACAATCTAATGTAGATATTCTAACAGCTAGGGTAAACAAGGCAGAAGAACGAATTAGTGACCTAGAAGACAAACTGATAGAAAAGAAGGAAACCGAGGTTGGCGGAGCAAGATGGCGGAGGAGTAGGAGACCTGGATTTCGTCTCCTCTCAGGAATTCAGCTGGATAGGGATCAAACCATTCTGAACACCTACAAACTCAACAGGAGATCAAAGAAAGGAATAGCAACAACTCTCTGAACAGAAAAGCGACCACTTTCTGGAAGGTAGGACGTGCGGAGAAGTGAATCCGAGGCGATAT
>NW_028009741.1:0-876 GCF_054177405.1 Leptonychotes weddellii | reverse complement strand
GAGGATGGGTTAGCCTGGTGGTGGGTATTGAGGAGGGCACATTCTGCATGGAGCACTGGGTGTTATGCACAAACAATGAATCATGGAACACTTCATCTAAAACTAATGATGTAATGTATGGGGATTAACATAAGAATAAAAAAAAAAGAAACAATGCAACTCCTTATTTCTGGCAGATATAGTTCCTTAAAACTCCCAATATATGAAATAGAAATAATTACCTTTGTAAGCATTTTAATATAACTCTATTTCTCCAAGAAATGCAGTAGAAATAAAGAAATAAAATGTTCAGAAGAAGCTCTTATTTCTGCATGTCATCCAGAGAAAACCAGAAACAAAACACTTAAGCTTTTAAAATAACAGTTAAAAATCCAAATTGAATAACTTTTACTATGTTGGTTGATAAAATTAATCAAGTGAGAAGAGGTTAGTGTACATGAAAAATGGAAAATAGAAAATAAAAGGGGCCTGGTCATGATATTATTTGTGGAATGTCTGACTTAAGATGAGAGTCCTTACCACACAGAGAGGGGAGGGATCATGGAAAAGCTTGTGTGGCCAGAGTTTTGTACTGCCAAGTGCCAAGAGTAGACTTGGGTACATTCATGCAATGGAATTTCATTCAGAAATAAAAAAGAAGTGAATTTCTGATTGATGCTACAACACGGATGAACCTCGAAAACTTCATACTATATGAAAGAAGCTAGACATAAAATAATACCATGTAACTTATGATGTACTTACTTGAAATGTCCAGAATAGTCAAATTCATAAAGACAGAAAGTAGAAAAGTGGTTGCCAGAGACTGAGGATAGGATGAGTAGGAAGTGACTGCCAATCAGAATGGGGTATCTTTTTTTTTTTTTTTAAAGATTT
>NW_028009740.1:0-876 GCF_054177405.1 Leptonychotes weddellii | reverse complement strand
TACCACAAAGAGCCATGTGGAAAACCTGCACAAGGAATGGTGACTAGGAGTTCCCCCTTAGAATGAAAGGTTTTAGGCTGTGTTGCACTCATTAAGAAAGATTCTGCTTCTTAAGAAGTTTACCTGTCACTAAGGAAATAATTACTTCTCTGCTAATATAACTTCCATGTCAATGTAACCAGTTCCTGTAAGTATAAATGATATTAATTACAAGCAGTTAAAAATCATTTCCTGAACAACGGTGAGCTCAAATCCATTATTGGGGTTAGCCTAAAGAAACATGAGTCCCTGGGCTTGCACACTACGTCCGTGGCCTTGATGAGTTGGTCCAAATCCACCCTCTAGGTGATGGAGGGTCCCCCTCCAGGTCCTCTCACAGGACTCCAAGCATTTTCACAACTTGACCACACAAAAGAACACCCAGGCTGTTCCTGCCTTTCCCAAGGCAAGTAAGGAATGCCTCCCTCAGCAGCCCTTTTGAAAGACTGTATCTGAAAAAACACAGGTGTCTCCATAGCAATTGTTACTAACTTTGCATTGAATATTCCAAATAACAGCATCAATCTCAACACTCCACCCATTGTCTCAATAGGGAAAACCACCCAGGAGAGACCACAGAAAAGGAAAAACAAAAACAAAACCCCAAACACAACAGAGATATGTGTTCATTAAACACTTCGACAGCAACACAAAATACTTGTGCTAGAGAGAAAACCTATTTTTGAAAACCACAAGGCACATTAAGTAAAAATGCTTAATCAACCTTAATTAGGTTCCTTCATTAGTTGACAATGTAAATGGATTGAAACTACTACTTAAACATTCAAACCATTTTACATGCAAGTAGCTTCCTGCAAATGATAAAGCAATATTCCC
>NW_028009739.1:0-11834 GCF_054177405.1 Leptonychotes weddellii | reverse complement strand
CTAACCCATCCTCCCACCCCCCTCCCCTCTAGAACCCTCAGTTTGTTTTTCAGAGTCCATCGTCTCTCATGGTTCGTCTACCCCTCCGATTTCCCCCTCTTCATTCTTCCCCTCCTGCTACCTTCTTCTTTTTTTTTTTTTTAAAGATTTTATTTATCTATTTGAGAGAGAGAGAGCACAAGTAGGGGGAAGGGCAGAGGGAGAGGGAGAAGCAGACTCCCCTCTGAGCAGGGAGCCTGATGCGGAGCCCGATCCCAGGACCCTGGGACCATGACCTGAGCCGAAGTCACACACTCAACTGACTGAGCCAACCAGGCACCCCATTTATTGTTTCTTTGTCTAAAAGGAATGAAAGCTTCCTACTCTGGTCACTTCTTTGGATCTTAATTCTCTTGTGAAAGCTCCCATGTACATGTAAAAAATTAATAAAAATCTGTGTGCTTTTCTTTTCTTACTATGCCTTATGTCAGTTTAATTCTCTGGCCCAGTCAGAGACCCAAAGACAGTAGAGGAGAATCTTTTCTCTCCTGCAATAGCTTTCTGATATTCTATAGAATAAAAGTACCAGAATGAGGTCAGCTGTTCATTGTTTGATGACTGTCCTATTTGTGTCTCTGTTATTTCAAAATGGTAAGGAAAATGGAATAAATATCACAAATACATGATATTACTAAAAATAAAAGTAAAAATCACTTATAAATTGGCACATTTATATCTGTGTGATAAATTCTTGAAAGGAGATGTGTTTGTTAAAATTGGGTATCTTTATAGCTTAGCAGACTTTCAAAGAGTTGTGGAAATTTGTAATCTTACCCCCAGACTACAAGTGCCTATTTCTCCAGGTAGCCCATAGTGTTTCTTTTCTGTTACTGTGAATTTGATGTGTGCTACGTGGTACAGCATTGCCTTGACAACTAGCTACAGTAAGAATCCTTCCATGTTGGTTGGTCATTTACCATCCCTCCTTTGTGCAATGACTGGTCGTATCCTGTGTTTATTTTTCTGTTGGGTAATTTGTCTTTTCCTCATCTTATTATGAATACTCATTTTTTTTGTTTGTTTTCCTATGTTTTACAGAACAATTTTCTTCCAGTCTCTCTCTTGTCTTTTGACTTCAATAATCGTCTTTTTAAATATAATTTTTTAAAAGAGTTGTCAAATATATAATTTTTTCTCTTTCGGTTTTGAGTTTGAGGCCTGGTAAAAGTTTACCATCATCTGAAGTCACAGAAATATTTTCTAAAATTTTCTTTATTTTTCAATTAACTTTTTTCCCCAGCACTTATAACTTCCTTTTGTCTACACTGTGTTAGTATATATTGTGAGGAAGTGATCTGTATGGTTTATTTTAGGGTGGATAGCTATGGTTCATGAACCAATTAGCACATTAAAGATCTTTTCCTTATTCAAATAAAATACCACCTTTATAATGTATTTATCTCCCAAATATACTTAAATCTAGACTTATTTCTAGACTCTTGAATTTGTTTACAAACTGAGCTATTTTTTTTGGGTCAGTTTCCTAGAGCTTTGAATAAAGAATTACAATAAACTTTATCTTACTGTAGAGTTAATCTGTCATTGTTTTTTTTTTTTTTCCCAAAACTTTTAAAGCAAGTTTACAATACATTTATGTATAAGAATCTTAAAATCAACTTTAACAATCCTCCCTCCCCACCATCCTGTAAGTTTTGATTGGAAGTGCATTAAGCTTATGTAATAATTAGAAAAGAACATATTTTAATTACTTTAAGTGGTCCCACCTAAGTCTCTTGTGTATCATATTTTATAAGTTTCTCTATGCATTGTACCTAGCTTATGAAATTCAGTCTTAAAAATTTCCGGTTTTGATCTTGAGATGCAAAATCATTAATAGCCACAGATTAACAGGACTGGGAATAACACTCTACATCAAGGTGACTTTACTATTTGATTATCTGCATTAACAGAACATTAATATTCCAGGAAATTTTTGTCCAGGATAATAATATTGGACATAATTGCAGTGTTTGTTTCAGGAATTAAAAAAAACCTTTCATTACTCAAAGAAAAGACTGCCGAACTTGTTCTTACCAGGATAAACAGCCCCCTTCTCAGAAAAATTAGTTTGGTTATTTGAGCTTTCCTCTTTCATACAGGCTTCAAAATCCTCATTTTGCTATATTCATCTGTCCTAAACTATTCTATTATCAATTTGTTCAATCTCAGTCAGGACTTCCACCCTGCATCCACCTTAAATCAAAATCTTCAAACTTTACAAATACCCCTCTTGGATTTTCTCCTGCCAAGATTCTACTAAGAGTCTATGGAGGTGGTGTTTTCCCTTAATGCAAAACAATTAATTTGGCTTTACTTGATAAACAGATTATTTTGATGGTCCCTTTAGGGAGTTGGTAGTCAGCAGTTACTATAATTTTCCTCCCTTTTTCTATTTTTAACTGCCCAGTGAAATTATAAAGAAAAACTATTGAGTCTTGCAAATTTATTCAGCTCCATTGTAAATTTCTTTAACTAAGTATAAAATTTTTCAGGAGAAGCTTTTGGATTTTCTTTTCCAAAACCAATCATATAATCAAAAAGTAATAATGTTGATTTCTCTCAATTTCATATATCTGTGCTACTTAAAAAAAAAAAACCCGTTTCCCCTTATTTTATTAAAAGCAAGTTGAATAGGGGCGCCTGGGAGCCTGGGTGGCTCAGCCCATTACGTGTCTGCCTTCGGCTCAGGTCCGGATTTCAGGGTCCTGGGATCAAACCCCATGTCTGGCTCCCTGCTTGGGGTGGGGAGTCTGATTCTTCCCGCTCCCTCTGCCCTTCTCCCCTCCTCATGCTAACGCACTCTCTCTCTCAAATACATAAATAAAATCTTCTAAATAAAAAAGCAAGTTGAATAAATGTGATAGTGGTCATCTTTATGTATTTCTGATTTTCTTTGGAGTGTTTATCATTTCATAGTTTAATAAATACTTGATATTGAAGTTTATAAGTATTTTTGTATCTTAGTGTTTTTTTTCTAGGCCTTTTTTTCTTAGAAGTTTTGTTAGAAATGGTTGATGAATTTTAGCAAATGTGTTTTGACATTATTAGTATAATTTTATGGGTTTTCTTCTTTTTTCTAATGATATTAAATATTTTCCAATGTTGAATAATTTTTGCTTTACTAAAACTATAATGCAGTGACGTGCGTGTGTGTGTGATTTACTTTTTAAAGATTTTAAATAATTACATGTTGACATTTTTGAAATTGCCAATATTTGACTACCTTTAACCTAAAAATGACAATTTTATTGGTTTAACCTAAATAGCATGTGCAGTAACCATTAGGTATGATTAGTCTCTTTTCCTGCCTTTGTCCTTGAATTGCCCTCTATCACATATTAATATAGCCACTCTACTGTCTTTTTGTTTGTAATTCCATGATTTGCTCATTCCTTTATTTGTAACTTGTCTTTGATACTTTGTTTTATATGCATTATTTGGAAATGGCATGTCTCTGGATTTCCTTATTTTATTTGATCTGATAGTATTTGCCTTTGAATAAATAAATTCAACCTTTCATATTTATTGTGATTAATGATAATTTAAAATATTTTACCACATTTTATGTTAATTATTAAATTTTTTTTTTCCTTTTCCCCCAGTTCCAACTTGTTTTTCCTCTCCTGACTTAAGTTTCTTTCTGATTCTCTTCTGCCCCCTAGTTTAAATTGGAAACACTATTGTATTTCTTGTTCTATTACTGCTTACATTCCCATTGTAACCATCTTTGTAGACATATGGCTACCATCAGAGCAATGTTAAATAATGACTAAAACTGTATGAGATATTTCACATGACTAATTTCCCCAAATCTCTATTGAGGAAGGTGTTTGGAATGCATTAACCCCCTTACTCCTGGGTTTAAGTAGTTTGGAATTTTTACTTTTGAACTATAGTAATATCTATGTTTTGAGAATCATTACTCAATTCTTTAATTACAATTCCTAGTCACAGAAGTTCAAGTATATGCGTATATACATATGTTAAAAAAATCATTGTTCACCACTCATTGAATTTTGTTTTCCCTTATTTTGTGAATTGTGTTCTCATCAAATTGTCTTTTGGTAGGCGCATGCTTGGTATTAATCCCTCAAAGAGGATATAGATGATTATAGAAGGTATACCCATTAGTTGCTGCATGTCAGAAAACGTCTTTCTTTTGCTTTCATGAGGTACTGGGTGAAAGGAACTGCTGTAAATAGGCTTTTGCGATGGTGAGGTGTAGGGGGAGGGGAAGTGTTCTATAGTTTTATGATTAGGTGTCATTCCTTTTGTGAGCCGGTGTTCTTTGGCTGTGAACTTCAGTGTTTTTCTGTTTTTTTTTTTTTTTATTTTTTTCCCCTCCTCTCCTTAGGTGGGATAGAATATCAAACGTGGGTTGGAGTTGGGTATTTCCCTTCTCCCACCTGGAAGTCTAAAGGGGGCTGGCGTTGGATATTACCTTCTCCTGGGTCATTTAGGGTCCAATACCCCAGCAGGTCAGGCTCTGGTTAACTACTTTTGCCTGAGCGCTAACCTTGTTAAGAACAGCGTGTTCTGGCCTATTTAAAAGTAGTTTCTTGTCCCTCTTCCCCCCACCCCGGACGCTGGCGGAAGGTTTTCTCCGCTCTTTAGTGTGGGGCATGTTCAAATTTCTGGAGGTAAGTTTCACAATATTTGGGGTCCCCCATGACTGGGTCCGCCTGGAGTTTTTAATTTGTCCACACTGAGCTTCCAGCATTTCAGCACTTACAGTTCGGGATTTTCTCCCCTGGCGCTGGTTCCCGGGGTGATTTCTATTCATGAGTCCCAGGCGCGTAAGCAAGGGGCTCTCTGTATTTTTCCCTATCTTTCTAAACTGGGGGGCAGTACTTTGCCTTGTGATCTCACGTCTATAAGAAATCCAAGAAGAGCTCTTGATTCTTCTAGTCTGTTCAGCTTTTTACTTGTTAGGACGGAGTGGCATCTTCCAAGCTCCTTATTCGTGGAACAGAAAACTAGAAGTCCTTTTGCTTTCATTTAAGAATGATATCTTTGCTAAGAGTAGTATTTTGAAATCACAGTTCTTTCCTCATAATAGATTATAAAATTGAAGTTTAGAAGTCTGTTTCTAGTCTGCCTTTTTTGTTTTACTCTATTTTTTTCTGAAAGCTTGTAAAATTTTGTCTTTACCTTTAGAATTCAGTTATTTCATCATTTATATATAGATGATTTTTTTTTATCGTAAGTGGGATTTGGTGATTTTTCTTCCAAATTGCCATTTGAGTTGTTAGCTAACCTGAGGTCTTGTATATCCTCCTTGGATTAAATAACATTTTAAGCATATAGAAATACAGAAAAAATTCATCAAATTAACAACTATGAATTCACTACTGAAATCATAATTTTGCCTTATTTTCTTTTCCTTTTTTTTTGGTTTGTTTTATAAATAAAACACTAGATTCAGTAGTGATTCTCTGAATTCACTAAGTCTTCTCATGTTTTCTTCTCTCCTTTTTCAGAAGTAATCAACCCTTGATTTTTTGTTATTCCTATGCAGATTTAAAAATCTCTATAGTTGCATAAATTTAGTATTTTATGGTTTATAAAATTTATGTATATAGTATCATAATGTATAATCCATGTACTTGTAACTTTTTTTCATGTAATATTAGGTTTTTGGATTGATTCATGTGTTTCTATTTAAATCATTGTAATTTGGTATATACATGAAAAAACAATTTCAAAAGAGTTCTCATTTTTTCTTTAATTCTGAAATGCATATTTCTGTATATGTCTCCTTGTACACATATACAAGAGTTTTCCTTGGGTGCTTCTGTATTGCTTTTTCATATTCCTTGACACTGTTTTCTATTGGGTAATTTAATATTTTCTTTTTGATTTGCAAATGTTTTTTATATATTTTAGATACTAGGCTTGTGTTACATGGGATGTAAATATAGTCTTTCACCGCATATCTTTATGGTGTCTATATTGATGGTTTGTAATTTTTCTTTGCTCATAGGTATCAGTAACCTGAGTAGAGCACAGAGAGATCTTGGAACCTCTCATCCTGTGACAATCCTGGAGAATCATCTGTAGGTGGGTCAGGCAGAAACAACTGTGAGTAATCTGTTGGGGAATAGGGAGAAAGTCCTATCAATTCAGACCTCTTTAGGACCAAGCAGGAGTAAAATTACCCCTTTTGACTAATAGACCATAAATGATTCCATTTAAGAGTGTGTCTTCTAGATTTCTTTTATTAACTAAAAGGGCCACTCCCAGAAGAATGCTAAGAGCAGAAACCTCTTTCCCTACCCCCAAAACAGAATCTACCAGTATCTGCTACCAAACTTCTCTGTAACCTTAACCCTAAGCTCTGTTGGTCCATTGATTCTCTCCTGGGCATTATCAACAATGAAATATGTAACCTGGTTTTCCTCGGGAGTTTTTACAAAGTTAATTATTTAAGCCTCTTTAACAAGGAGCTGAGAAGGAGGACAAAGGGCCAGGAATGTAAGCTCAGGCAGCCATTTTCCCAGAATCTTCTTTCCATTGCAGATACTGATTTTAACTTCTTAAGAAATAAATATATATTAAAGATACTTAGAAATATATTATCTCATTATCTTCAAGCTCATTATCTGCTTTCCTCTGACTTCCTAGCTTTTCCAATTTGCAGTAATGAGATGGAAATTAATCCCAAACTAGCCATCTTTGTTTTTTCTTCTCCCCACCCCCCCAACCATTAAAAAGTTAGAATTTTAATAAGATAGACACACTTGTCACCTTAATGCTTATGATTCACCTGTGGATTCCTGTTACCTATAGTGACATTTAATCCCCTTGCCATGCAGATTAAAAATGATGAACTCTAAAGAGATGCTTCTTAAAGAATGAGAGTAGGAGAACTTAGACTATTTCAGTGCCTCTCCAGTTGCGGTGTACATAGGAATCCCTAGAATTCTTAAAAAAAAAAATAGGCAGAGTTTTGAATACAGTACCAGAGACTGTGATTTTTTTTTTTTAATAAGGGTAAGAAATTTAAAATTTTTAAAAAGAACATCCCAAGAGTTTTAATAAAGGTGTCCTGTAAAGTTTGAGAATCACTGGTTTAGGGAGTAACACTGAGCTTTACTTGAGGAGTTCAAAAGGATTTCCTAAAAGTAAAAATAAACATCTGGGTGATGAAAAAAAAATTAGGCCATGTATTTGTCGTTCACTTTGTACATAGGCACTCTTAAATTTAGGAATCAATGCATGTATATATAGAATACATTCTGGAGAATAAAAGTATAAAAACTCGTGTTAGTATAAAAAATAGATATTTATTTCTCCTATAGGATCTTCATGTCCCCTTGGTTCCCTTGTGCATATAGTCTGCATTGTTTGATCTTGCACTTGCTTATTAGTTGTCTCTGAATTGCTTTTGAAGTGCTCCAGGGATGCTGGCAGAAGGGAGATCATGCAGTGATCTATTTCTCAGGTCTATTATTCCCCACTCAGATTGAAAACATGGATTCTTTCTGCAAAACCCTACTTTCTTAAAAATTTAAGGAGGAAAGGGGGATCCCTGGCCATAGAAGTTTGGCAGACAATATAGATGTTCTTTTCTCCTGCAAATTCACGATGCCTATTATAGCATATTCAAGGCCCTGATGTTTTAGAGTAGAATATATGATCTTGGGTGTTGATGTTGATAATGAATAGCATAGTTCATTTCTAAACTATTGATTTAATTTAAAAATGAATTTTTAGAAAATGTTTTTATTTAATGAATCTTACTAAATTTACTAAAGTGAGTTTTGGTGATAGTAAGAAGAATGTAACCTCGCTAGGCTCAGATTTTGCCTTATTTTTCCTTGTCCCCTCAGTGTTCAGCTCAGTATTTAGTACAAAGTAATCAGATAAAAACTTTTTTCCCCCAATAATCATTTGTTCAGTGAATGAATTCATTTGTGTGGTGGATGTATCATTACATTGTAAAGGTGGTAGAATACATTGGTGACAGAAACAAAGCATCATTTAACTCTGACATGGAATTGTCCAGCATTTTCTTGAACACTTTTGTGGATAGGATTTCTGTTAAATTGTAAATGTCTTTTTTGACTAAGGAGCATAATCATCATATTATGATAGAGTGAAAAATTCATGCAAAAAATGAACTATGATTACCAGTGGGATTGTTTACCACTGGGCAACCATTGACAATCTAGTGTCCAAGTCTGAAATCTTGCAAATATCAAAGAGCAGGATAATTCTGAACTATAGAATTGATATATGAGCATGACATCACCCCCTGGTCAAGTTCTCAAATGGGTTAATAAACAATCACTTCGTGAATCCTTACAAAAGAATGCAGTGATCATAGAATAAGTTTTTTAGGAAGTAATGCCAGACCAGAGTCCTTTCCTTTTTAGGTAATGTTTGTTGGATTAGAGAATCTGGGGAATACTCTATTACAGACATATTATTGCCTGATTGTGGAATGAAAAGGCATATGACAGTGTCTTATCTTTATTTTTTATTTTTATTTTTTTAAAGATTTTATTTATTTATTTGAGACAGAGAGAATGAGAGAGAGAGAGCACATGAGAGGGGGGAGGGTCAGAGGGAGAAGCAGGCTCCCCGCCGAGCAGGGAGCCCGATGCGGGACTCGATCCCGGGACTCCAGGATCATGACCTGAGCCGAAGGCAGTCGCTTAACCAACTGAGCCACCCAGGCGCCCTCTTATCTTTATTTTTAAAGACAAGATGAAAGTAGGATTATGGGAAGATCGTGACTTGTTAGTACTTTGGTGGAGATCTATGAATTGAGAGAGCAATGGAATACTAAGTTTCTAAAATCTTTTCCATTTCTAATGACCTCATGGCACTTTACTATTTCTACAGTTAAACCTTAGACAAGATCCTCCATCTCTGCCTCCTTTTCTACCTCCCCTTCTTTCCCTTGTTCCTCTTCAAATTCTTCTACTCCAACTTCCATGCCATCCTTTATGGAATTACTTCTTTTCAGATCTCCATTGGCTCACATTGGTTAAATATGGAATAGGAAGCCTAGGATTCCCTCTTTGGTACATGGGAAATTAGAGCCTTTCAAAGGCATTCTAAGTTCTGTAGTTTTAAAAAAAGTTTAACAGTTGCATTCAATTGCTGTTAAATTAGCCAAAACCAAAAAAAACATTTTTTGGGTTCTTCATGATAGTTAACCATTACATTATTTGAACTAAAGTAAATACATAAAAATATATCAGCATATCAATTTTCACGAATATATTTGCCCGCACAATTCTTGCCCTCTATAAGCAGAGTTAATTACACATGAGTGATTTATAGTTCAAGAAAGCCTAATTTACCAGAAAGTTGGAGATTGCTGGTTTGGGAGTTCTATTCTTATACTACTAATGCATCTGAATTTCCATTTTTAATCTTTCTCTTTTGTGTATAAACTTTCAAAAATATTTTAACTTTGTGTTGTAAGAAAGATACTTCATATCATTATCTTTTTATTCAAGTATAATTAAAATACAAATGTACATTAGTGTTACATTAGTTTCAGGTATACATTATAATGGTTTAATAGTCTATACATATATCAGTGCTCATCAAGATTATTGTACTCTTAATCCCCTTTATTTTCCCCATCCCCCAACCCACCTTCCCTCTGGCAACCGCCAATTTTCTAAATTTAAGAGTCTCTTTGTCTCTTTCTTGTTTGTTCATTTGTTTCTTAAATTCCACATATGAGTGAAATCATACGGTATTTGTTTCTCTCTGACTGGCTTATTTCACTTAGTATTATACCTTCTGGGTCCATCTATGTTACTGAAAATGCTGAGATTTCATTCTTTTTTATGACTCAGATGTGCAGATCACATCTTCATTCATCTAACAATGGATACTTGGGCTGCTTCCATTTCTTGGCTATTGTAAATAATGCTGCAATAAAAATAGGGCTGCATGTATCTCTCTGAATTGGTGTTTTTGTTTTCTTTGGGTAAATACTCAGTAGTGGAATTACTCGATTGTATGGTAATTGCTTTTTCCTTTTTTTGTCTTTTTTGTTTTGTTTTTTGTTTTGTTTTGAGGAACCTCTATACTCTTTTCCACAGTGACTGTACCAGTTTACGTTCCTACCAACAGAGCAGAGCTCCTTTTCTGCACATCTCTGTGAACACTTGATGTTTCTTGTGTTCTTGGTTTTAGCCATTCTGACAGCTGTAAAGTACAATCTCATTGTGATTTTAATTTGTGTTTCCCTGATGCTTAGTGATGTTGAGCAAATTTTCATGTGTCTGTTGTCCATCTGTATGTCTTCTTGGGAAAAAAAAAAAATGGCTATTCAGGTCCTGCCCACTTTTTAATTGGATTGTTTGTGGGGTTTTTGTTTTGTTTTGTTTTTAAGTTATATAAGTCCTTTATATATCCTGGATATTAGCCCCTTACTGGATATATCTTTTGCAAATGTCTTCTTCCATTCAACAGGTTGCCTTTTTATTTAGTTGATGGTTTCCTTTGCTATGCAATTTTTTTTTTTAATTTGGTGTAGTCTTTAAGAAAGATACTCTATCATTTTGAAAAGATAGCTAACAATCACTGGAACTAAAATTAAAATGGATGTTGAATTCATTCTTCCATATCTTGTCACTTCTCCATGATCATTTGACCTTGACCTGTGGACAGAGTTAAGTAGCTTCCCTTGTAGTTACATAGATGTGTTTGTTCCCACCACAGTCCTGCTAACCTTTCCTTTGGTCCCCAGTAATTCTGCCATATCCTGAGGCAGCATAACACTGGTTAGCACTCACACTAGAGCCCAGCAGATCTGAAGTCACGCCTCATCTATGTCACCTGATATTTATTTGATTTGAGGCAAATAATTCTTCAGTTTTTTCATCTATAAATACCTCACACATCATCCAGAACCCATCACTCTTCTGACGCTTTAGGACTAAATTTCTCATGCCCCAGATGCTAGGATGTTGGAGCTAATGACTCAGAGATGAAGGCACTTCTGGAGCTAGCCCTCTGCCCTCACCCAAGGCTTCAACACTTCTAGAACAGCCCACATCCAGTGGTCACTGAGGGTATAAACCTCTAACCTCTTTGCCCCAATTCATGGAACTCTACAGGGCTGTCTGTGTTCCAGAGCCCCCTAGGGGGGGAATGGTGAGACCTATGTTGTGGGAATCTCACTTCTTTTCCTACCCTTCAGATGTCAGTCCTGAGGTGCGTTACCCAATAAACTTCCTGCATTCTAATCTCTATCTTAGTCTACTTCCCAGGGAAACCGAATTGATGACAGTACCTCCCTCAGAGGTGTAGTTGGGAGGTTTAAATGAATAATTTCTTAATAAATGCTAGCTATTACTAGTGTAGGCAATCTACTACAATGATGCCTTATCTTGGGGCTAAATTTCCCATTTCTATTCAGGTAGATAAAAGCAGACACTCAATATTAAAAGCTATGTATATGGAGTATAAGACTTAAAAGACTGATTTTTTTTTTTTTTTTAAGGGGAAGGGGAATGGATTTTTTTTTTTTTTTTTTGCTTATATTAATAAACACAGTGGAGGGGGCGCGGAACAAGATGGCGGAGGAGTAGGAGACCTGGATTTCGTCTCCTCTCAGGAATTCAGCTGGATAGGGATCAAACCATTCTGAACACCTACAAACTCAACAGGAGATCGAAGAAAGGAATAGCAACAACTCTCTGAACAGAAAAGCGACCACTTTCTGGAAGGTAGGACTTGCGGAGAAGTGAATCCGAGGCGATATTCGGGAGGATAGACGGCGGGGGAGGGGCCTCCGTCGGCCGCTTCTGGCAAGTGATAGA
>NW_028009738.1:0-876 GCF_054177405.1 Leptonychotes weddellii | reverse complement strand
TTTTTTTTTTTAAAGATTTTATTTATTTATTTGACAGAGAGAGACACAGCGAGAGCAGGAACAAGCAGGGGGAGTGGGAGAAGGAGAAGCAGGCCTCCCGCGGAGCAGGGAGCCCAATGCGGGACTCGATCCCAGCACCCTGGGATCATGACCTGAGCCGAAGGCAGATGCTTAATAACTGAGCCACCCAGGCGCCCCATCCCAAAGATTTTGACAGTTGTGTTTTCATTTTCATTGGTTTCCATGAATTTTTTTTAATCTTCTTTAATTTCCTGGTTGACCCATTCATTCTTTAGTAGGATGCTCTTTAGCCTCCATGTATTTGAGTTCTTTCCGACTTTCCTCTTGTGATTGAGTTCTAGTTTCAAAGCATTGTGGTCTGAAAATAGGCAGGGAATGATCCCAATCTTTTGGTACCGGCTGAGACCTAATTTGTGACCTAGGATGTGATCTATTCTGGAGAATGTTCCATGGGCACTAGAGAAGAATGTGTATTCTGTTGCTTTAGGATGGAATGTTCTGAATATATCTGTCAAGTCCATTTGGTCCCGTATGTCATTTAACGTCTTTATTTCCTTGTTGATCTTTTGCTTAGATGATCTTTCCATTTCAGTGAGAGGGATGTTAAAGTCCCCCACTATTATTGTATTGTTGATGTGTTTCTTTGTTTTTGTTACTAATTGGCTTATATAATTGGCTGCTCCCATGTTAGGGGCATAGATATTTACAATTGTTAGATCTTCTTGTTGGATAGACCCTTTAAGTAGGATATAGTGTCCTTCCTCATCTCTTATTACAGTCTTTGGTTTAAAATCTAATTTGTCTGATATAAGGATTGCCACCCCAGCTTTCTTTTGGTGTCCATTAGCATGGTAA
>NW_028009737.1:0-876 GCF_054177405.1 Leptonychotes weddellii | reverse complement strand
CCTGGGTGACTCAGTCGGTTAAGCGTCTGCCTTCAGCTCAGGTTATGATCCCAGGGTCCCAGGATGGAGCCCCACGTTGGGCTCCCTGCTCAGTGGGGAGTCTGCTTCTCCCTCTCCCTCTGCGCCCCCCCACTCCCAGCTCGTACTCGCTCTCTCTCAAATAAATAAATAAAATCTTAAAAAAAAAAAAGTGCCTACTTGACACTTCTCCTGGGAATCTCTGGGGCATTTGTGACATAGACAAAAACTGACTCTTCATATTCCACCTGCAAATTCCTCATACCACCGACTTCCTCCGTTTTAGTTCAAGCATCCATCCTTCCTAACAAGGCCAAAAACCTGGGGGCATCCCCAACTTTTCCCTCTACCCCACCTCCTCATCTCCCTGAGCCTCCACATCCTGAAATATGAGCAGCTCTAGCTGAAAACACATCCGGAAACCAGTGCCTCCTCTCCTTCCACAACCACCGCTCCTGTGTAGCCACCGCGACAACACTCCCCTGGACTGTGGCAAGCATTTCACTTACACCACCGTCTGTCTCCCACTCTGTAGCCAAAGGGAACCTGTTAAAATCTCAGTCATAGCACCTTCCCCTTCTGTTTCAAACCTTCCCTACCTCCCACCAACCTCAGATTAGAGGTCCAGAGCCCCAGGCTGTCACTCAAGGTCTGATACCTGTGCACCCCTACCCAACCCCAAGCTGGCTCCCCATTCTCACCAGCTATAAAAGAGACGTGCAGGGCGCCTGAGTGGCTCAGTTGGTTAAGTTGCCTTCGGCTCAGGTCATGATCCTGGAGTCCCGGGATCGAGTCCCACATCAGGCTCCCTGCTTGGCAGGGAGTCTGCTTCTCCCTCTGACCCTCCTCCCTCTCATG
>NW_028009736.1:0-876 GCF_054177405.1 Leptonychotes weddellii | reverse complement strand
GGGGAGGGGGAGCTCCATCTTGTGATCTCACAACCCTGGGATCATGACCTGAACAGAAATCAAGAGTCAGTCGCTTAAACAACTGAGCCACCCAGCACCCCTTTAATTACTTTGTTTGATCACATTTTTAATTGGCTAGAATCTGAAGTCAGTGCTTGTCACAGACTTGAGTCTTGGAAAAATAAATCTGATCATGCATTCATTATCTTATGTGTAAACCTTCTTTCAATAAAGTCAACATTCTTAAACTTGGTTACAATAAAATAAAAAAAAATGATTAAGAAAGTATGTAGTAATGAATCTGAGAACAGCTTTGTTTTACTATCCTTGACCAGTTGTGCCTGGCCTTGTCAGGTTTAAAAAACTGAAGGACTAAATGGTGCCCTTTTGTTCAAACTCCTTTGGTCTTGCCTATCTTTTGACCCCTCATAATATAATGTGGATATTTAGAAAGGTAGGATGAAGTGATGAAATGAGAATGGGTTTTGGAGATGTGCAACCTTATTTTGAGCCTTGTCCCATAACCCAAGACTTTCCCCATAACCAAAGTACACAAGAAATGTATGCTTTAGACACATCTTTCTGAGGCTCAGTTTCCATATAAACTGGAAATGAAAAGAAATGCCACGTCATCAGGCATTTGTACAGATTAAATGAGATACAAAGCTCTCAGTGGTATCTGACTTGGGAATTGTCTGCTGCAATTATCACTGAAATCAGAAGCAGGATGAAGAAATGTGATAAGGCACAGATTTTTCCATGTACCCTCCACCCACTTCCATCTGAGCTCACATGTGGGCACACACACATCTGTCAGAGTGAAACAGGGCCTTTTTTCCTACAAGACTAACCCCATCCTGCTTTAGGTCATTTTTT
>NW_028009735.1:0-876 GCF_054177405.1 Leptonychotes weddellii | reverse complement strand
TAAAGCTAGCACTGTATGTTTTCTCCTATTATTTTTGAAGTGCTCATATTTTGTCCACACATGTTAGCTATTTTGAGATAACAATTATTTCATCTGCAAATTGGCATTCATTTTCTTCCTTTGTTTCTAGTTCTTATTTTTATCTAGTTCTTTTATTTATTTCTCTGAGTATGGTATTCAGTGCCCCCAACTTTGTCTTCGTCCTAACTTTAACTTCTAAATAAATTGGAATTGGAGATTCAATATCAAGAACAAACCAACCATTCACTCAAGGAACTCTGTGAATCTCTTGAAGAGGATTATAAAGATGTGGAGCATCCCAAAGAAAACATTCCTCCCCATTTGCCTCAAGTAACAGTAAGCCAGAACTTTGCTAATGTGTCAGATCTTGACCCTGAAGAACCAGTCAAAGTTGAGGAACCTGTACCCACAAAGAAGCCCCCAAAAGAACAAAGAAGTATTAAAGAAATGCTGTTTATAACTTCTGATGAATTTAATGGCATTCCAGCGTACATGAAATCTCGCTTAACTTATTGTCAAATTAATGATGTTATTAAAGAAATCAACAAGGCGGTGGTTAGTAAATATAAGATCCTACATCAACCAAAAAAGTCAATGAGTTCCGTGGCCAGAAATCTCTATCACAGATTTATTGACGAAGAAACAAAGGATACCAAAGGTCATTATTTCATAGTGGAAGCTGACATAAAGGAGTTCACAGCTCTGAAGGCTGACAAGCGCTTTCACGTGATCCTGAATATCTTACGACACTGCCGGAGGCTCTCAGAGGTCCGAGGGGGGGGCCTTACCCGATACGTTATAACCTGAAGCACGTGGGATCTTTTGAACTGGCTAACAATAGGGGGTAGAGGCCAC
>NW_028009734.1:0-876 GCF_054177405.1 Leptonychotes weddellii | reverse complement strand
GTCGCTGCTGGGTTTCATATTGTTGAGATACATCTTCAGAATAAATTCCTTGAAATGGGCTTACTGGATCAAAATGTAAACATATAAGTAGTCTGGAATTTGCCAAATTCCCCTCTATAAGGGAGTGCCATTCTGCACTTTCCCTAGCAGTGTATGACAATGCCTGTTTTTTCTTCCGCCTCACCAACAAAGCGTGTTGTCCACCTTTAAAATTTTTGCCATTCATTGGCATTTTTCTTACGAGTGAACTTGAATTTTTTTTTATATGTTTAATGGCCGTTTTCAATCTCTTCCTGGTGAGTTATCTTTCCTGTCTTTTGCCCATTGTCCTATCAAGTTTTGCTATCATCCCTCTTTAACATAATGAGGCAACAGACTCAGAGAAAAAGGAGTATCCCAAGGTTACACACGTAGGAATTGCTGGAGCTGAAACTGGATCCTGACCACATAAGGAGAAAATTGCACAAAAAATGTTTGCTGTTGCTTTTGGAGCTTTAGACTTAACTCTTCAAATCTTCTGCCGCTATAAACACAGATCACCTTGCTAATTGAGAGAAAATGCACTAAAGTTTTTTTAAAAAAGAAGAAGAATGAACGAGAAGAAAAACCAGCTGCTCCCTAAGTCACAACAGCTTTCAACAGTCTGCTGGAGCGATCGGCACCTTGAAGGTGGAGGCAGCCAAGCATGTAGGCTGCCAGCTGTCGGAGCCTGTAGGAGTTTGCCATATTTGTGTTTATTTTAAATTAAAAAGTAACAACAGAGGGAGACACAAGAAGAAAATATTGATAAGGTGACATTTGAGAAGCCTGAGACTGCATACTGAAACCCAGCAGCGACGGGGGACCGTAGGCACACCCTCTACGATCAATGGTTTG
>NW_028009733.1:0-876 GCF_054177405.1 Leptonychotes weddellii | reverse complement strand
TTGATTTCAAAACCAAAGACCCCACCAAAAAGGAGAATTACAGACCTATATCCCTGATGAATATGGATGCAAAAACTCTCATCAAAATATTAGCCAATAGGATCCAACAGTACATTAAAAGGATTATTCACCACGGAAAAGTGGGATTTATTCCTGGGCTGCCAGGGTGGTTCAACATCCTCAAAATCAATCAGTGTGATACACTACATAAATAAAAGAAAGGACAAGAACCATACGATCCTCTCAATTGATGCAGAAAAAGCATTTGACAAAGTACAGCATCCTTGGAGCGCCCAGGTGGCTCAGTCATCAAGCGTCTGCCTTTGGCTCGGATCATGATCCCAGAGTCCTGGGATCGAGCCCCACCTCGAGTTCCCTGCTCAGTGGGAAGCCTGCTCATCCCTCTCCCACTCGCCCTGCTTGTGTCCCCTCTCTTGCTGTGTCTCTCTCTGTCAAATAAATAAAATTAAAAAAAAAAAAAGTACAGCATCCTTTCCTGATTAAAACTCTTCACAGTGTAGGGATAGAGGGAGCATACCTCAATATCATAAAAGCTATATATAAAAGACCACAGTGAATATCATTTTCAATGGGGAAAAACATAGAGCTTTTCCCCCAAGGTCAGGAACATGGCAGGGATATCCACTATCACCAATGCTGTTCAACAGAGTACGAGAAGTCCTAGCCTCAGAAATCAGACAATAAAAAGAAATAAAATGCCTCCAGGGGGGCAGAGCAAGATGGCGGAGGAGTAGGAGACCTGGATTTCGTCTGGTCTCAGGAATTCAGCTGGATAGGGATCAAACCATTCTGAACACCTACAAATTCAACAGGAGATCGAAGAAAAGAATAGCAACAACTCTCTCATCAGAAAAG
>NW_028009732.1:0-876 GCF_054177405.1 Leptonychotes weddellii | reverse complement strand
GTGTCTGGTGAAAGAAGCCAGCTCGAGAGCACAGATATTGTGAAACATTCAGCATGGGCAGATTCCGAAATCAGACGGTAACCTCCAGGCTGCAACGCTTGGGAAGCGGGACAAGGGGAGGGAGGGACAGCTGGATGGAAAGGGGGTTTTCTCTGGGAAGGAGGGTTCTGCCCACGCAGGGGTGATGGCCGTGCCAGAGCGTGAGTGCACCCCATGCCATGCCATCTGCTTCCAGGCGGTGGGGGTGGCACACTTCACACTGCGCACATTTTGCCCTGATACACGCCGACGGACCAACACGGCAGAGAGCACGAGGCTGGCCTTCAGGCCCCTGGTGACCTGGCTGACCAACACGGCTCCCTGCGCCTGCCTGCTTCCCTCCCTGGCTCCAGTCCTCTCCTCTGAGCCTCTGCCCTGGCCCCTGTGACTCAGGCTGTGCCTCCAGTGGCCCGGGTCTGGGCTGCAGGCCGCCCATGGGCAGTTCAGGTGCTGCGGATGGAAGCCGGCTGGCCGTGCGCTCCCCTCACCCCAGCCCCCGTGGGGACCAATGTGGGCCCAGGTGCCAGATAGGACTGGAGCCGCCGCCTTCCAGACGGCGCGAGGCACTTCCCCTCCCTGCCCATGCTCCTGCTCGGGCTCGGGAGGCTCCTCTGAAGTGAGTCCCATCTGCCCCAAATGCTGGCTCCCCGGACCCCACCCCACCAGCCAGACTAACCCCTGGCGACAGACCTACAGAGAAGCCAACACAACCTACACTCCAGGCATCGTACTTCACTCCTTCTCACTTGCTGCAGGGGTTGCTTGACCATTCTAGAAGAATCCTGCTAAGTTAGGCCCCCAGTGCTGTCCATTGTTTTATAACAGTAACCTCTCCAA
>NW_028009731.1:0-876 GCF_054177405.1 Leptonychotes weddellii | reverse complement strand
GGATCGAGTCCCGCATCGGGCTCCCTGCTCGGCAGGGAGTCTGCTTCTCCCTCTGACCCTCCCCCCTCTCATGTGCTCTCTCTCTCTCTCTCATTCTCGCTCTCTCAAATAAATAAATCTTTAAAAAAAAAAAAAGGTGTGTAAAAAGAGAAGTTACATTTGGCCCCTTGGTGCTCAGCGATTCATTTTCTTGAAAGGGAACAAGAGGGAAAATTTCTTTCTTCTTACAGAAATGCTCTTGATCTGACTTTGCCCTCAGCCCATCTGCAGCCAGTCATTATGAAAATCCAGGGAAAGCCATTCCCTGACATAAGCTCAGTGAGTTCACCTCCTTTAATAGCCGCCATCAACACCCAGGTATTGAGCCGGGCTTCTTTCAGATGGCTGCATGGTCAGGGAGAAGGAAATCCATGACCCTAGCACTTCAGAGGAAGAGACCTGACGGTAAGATACAACCATTTAAAATACCATTTTTCAGTACCTTGCCTGAATTTCTCTCAGCTGAAGTGCATTTACCTGACTCAACCCAATTCAGAGGCAGCCCCACCAGTGAGTCTTAATCACCCATGGGGGCTGAGGGACGGTGCTGCTTTGGCGCGTATGTGTCTCTGATAACAGAACCCATTTAACTGCTCCAAATCCACAGGGTATGATTAGGTTGGGGTGATAACTCCCGAGAATGGCTTTGCTACAGTTATAACATGCTGAGAGGGAGCGAAATACGAATCCTGCGTAAATTAGTCTGCCAGGTACAGTTCGCTATTAGTCAGCTCTATCATACCTGGAATAAAAGTGTATCATCTCACAGCCAGTCTGGGTAGTTCGGTGCATGACTGGATTGAAAGGCGAGTTTCTCATGGTTTAATTTTTTTTTTT
>NW_028009729.1:0-876 GCF_054177405.1 Leptonychotes weddellii | reverse complement strand
TATATATATATATATTTCCTTTTGTATGGATGCTCTACTGCATCTTCTAGGATATCTGTTGCTTAATAAAAGTTAACTCTTTCTGAACCTTGACCTACTTGTCTGCTTATGCCGTGGAAATTGGATACTCTATTTTGCTTAGCAGACGGGGCTATATCTTAGACACTGCTAGATTAGTGATCTCTCTGCTGGTATCTGTCTGCTTTCTCTGATCCAGTAACCATTCCAGTATTCTAGCCTGCTGTGGCTCCCTGACACATATCCCATCAGTTTACAGGCTATGATAATGGGAGTGGGGACCAGATAGAAGCATGAGAAATCACTTAAGAATTGGTGATGACTGAGGACACCAAATCATTCAGGAGAATTCCAGGGGTTCAAGTCCCTGATATTTCTATCATTCCCACCTCTCTGCCACCAAAAACATGGAAAATATGAGTTTTATTCCTACATTTATTACTTTAACTCCTCCATTAGGTGGATTACATCTCTTTCATAGAAACTATTAAGTTGTCAAGAAGTCAATCAAAGAAATTGAGCACTTTCCCACTAGAAGAAAGAAAGAAAAAAGGAAAAAAAGAAGAAAGAAAGAAAGAAGAAGAAGAAAGAAAGAAAGAAGAAGGAAGAAAGAAAGAGAAAGAAAGAAGAAAGAAAGAAAGAAAAAGAAGAAAGAAGAAAGAAAGAAAGAAAGAAAGAAAAAAAGAAAGAAAGAAAGAAAGAAAGAAAAAGAAAGAAAGAAAGAAAGAAAGAAAGAAAGAAAGAAAGAAAGAAAGAAAAGAAAGAAAGAAGGAAAGGAAAGGAAAAAATAACAACCTAACAAATTTATCACCCCTTAACTAGCCATCATCCTGCTCTTTTCCATTTTGGGTCATAGTC
>NW_028009728.1:0-11834 GCF_054177405.1 Leptonychotes weddellii | reverse complement strand
TTGTTGTTGTTAAAGATTTTATTTATTTGACAGAGACACAGCGGGAGAGGGAACACAAGCAGGGGGAGTGGGAGAGAGAGAAGCGGGCTTCCTGCTGAGCAGGGAGCCTGATACCGGACTCAGTCCCAGGACCCCTGGATCATGACCTGAGCCGAAGGCAGACGCTTAACGACTGAGCCACCCAGGTGCCCTGAGCCATTAGTTTCTTTTTTTTTTTTTAAATTTACTTATTTGAGAGAGAGAATGAGAGAGAGCACATGAGAGGGGGGAGGGTCAGAGGGAGAAGCAGACTCCCTGCCGAGCAGGGAGCCCGATGCGGGACTCGATCCAGGGACTCCAGGATCATGACCTGAGCCGAAGGCAGTCGCCCAACCAACTGAGCCACCCAGGCGCCCGAGCCATTAGTTTCTACACGATGCCTACTGATAGGTGATTTCCAGCCTTTCTCCAGGGACAGTGATGGCCCTGGGGGCATCTGAAGCCCATGCTTGAGACAAGTGGAGAAGAGCTAGCTTGCATGGCTTTAGGCAGCCTCAGACACCTGCCCCACAGCCAGGCCTTCTGTGGGTGTGAGATGCGCTGGGCTTGACAACCTCTGTCTTTGATGCCCCTCTGGTTCTTGGGAGGGTAGAGGAGTGGGGGCTGCTCTTGGGCCATCCAGGAACAGGTGAGTGTTGAAACAGCCTATGGTGGCCAGAATACTTAAAAAACAAACGACCTATTGGGTGATCTTGAGTGGTCTAACATGCATATAATTGGAGTCCCACAAAATTGGGATGGAGGGAGGCAGAAAACCATCTGAGTAATGGCTGAGGTTTTTCCAGATATGAAATATGTAAGCCCACAGACCTGTGAAGCTCAGCAGACACAGAAGAAGCACTAATTAGCTTTCAGAACTGTAAGAAAATAAATTTCTGTTGTTTAAGCCACTGTGTGTGCTCTTCTGTTATATAGCCCTAGAAGACCAACACCAACCATTAAAGAAATTTTACTAACTGTAGAGGGCTAAGCACTCAAGTTAAAAGGCAGAGACTGTCACACTGAATGAAAAAGCACAAGCCAGCTATGTTGTCCATGAGAAATTTTAAATGTAAAAATACAGACAGGATAAAAGTACAAGTTTAGAAAAATATATAACAAAAACAATCATAAGAAAGCAAAAGTACTGTCTCAATATCAAAGTAGGTTTCAGGAAAAGGAACGGTACTAGAAATAAAGAGATTTAATAACAGTAATGTGTATGCACCTAATAACAGCTTCAGAATATGGAAAAAAATGTGCAGCTGGAGAGGGAATTCGATAAATACACAAAGTGGGAGATTTCAACATTGTCTCAGCAACTGCAGACAAAATCTTGAGCCAGCTTGAAGTAACGGGCATTTATGGGACACTTCACCTCATTCTTTTCAAGAGCTTATGGACCATTTACTAAGCCCACGTGCGGGGTCAGGAGATGGTCTCGAGAAATTCAAAGGATTGAAGCCAGACTATTCTCTAACCACAATGGAATTAAATTAGAAATCAGTAACTAAAAGAGATAGAAAATCCCAAATATTTGGAAATTGAACAATACACTTCTAAATAAACAATGGTCAAAAATGGAAGTACAAGGGAAATGTTTCAAGCTAAACGAAAACAATGAGATAAGAGTTTGTGGGATGTAGCTAAAGCAGTGCTTACAAAAATGGTTGCAGGCTTACATGTTAATGCTGTAAATCAGGTTTCAAACCAGTGATCTAAGTGTCCACCTTAAGAAACCTAAAACCAAAGTAGAAGGAAGGAAATAACCAGATAAAAGAGTACAAGTCAAATGCTGTAGGAGGCTTAACGGAGAAGATCAGTAAAACGAGAAGTTGATGCTTTGAGAAAATTAACAAGCCTCTGGTCTGATCAAGAAAGAAAGAAAACCTACCACAGGCATAGAAAAGGTGCGTCGCCTCAGGTCCTGCAGACATAAGCCGGCTGTCCAGCCTGGTCACCAGCCTGCTGCCCTGGTGTGGTCAGCCTGAGTCCACCAT
Organism: Leptonychotes weddellii; assembly: GCF_054177405.1. Lineage (NCBI taxonomy): Eukaryota > Metazoa > Chordata > Mammalia > Carnivora > Phocidae > Leptonychotes > Leptonychotes weddellii. The sequence goes on along the minus strand of NW_028009728.1, from coordinate 9,816 downwards.
CCCGCCCCTTCTCTGCATCCGCCCACTCCCACTGCCCCGCTTGCGGATCCTTACATCCTGCCGCACCCACCTGCCAACGCTGCTGCTCCGTGTTCGCACTCCGTTTCCTGCCGTGGCCGCGCATCCGTCTGCTCAGAGGCGTGAGACCACAGAGCCGGTATAAGGAGGGAATGTCCCGGGCTGCTCGCCAGCATGCCGCAGCACAGACAAACAAACGCCCTGAAAGACACAGTTGCCATCTAGGTGGTCGAGGAAAGAAGTGGGGAATTTAGATAGCCCTGTATCTGTTTTAGAAATTGAATTTGAAATCTAAAGCTTTTCCAGAAGAAAGCTCTAGGCTCAGATGGCTTCCCGGTGAATTTTATCAAAAAGTGAAGAAAGCAGTAACAACCTAACACAAATACGCAGACATTAGAGGAGGAGGGACTACTTTGCAACTCCTTTTATAAGGTCAGCATGACCTTGATAGCAAAACCAGACAGGACGTTACAGGAAAAGGACATTCAGATCCGTTTCCCTCACACACAGAAAATACTTAACACACTAGTATTAAGTTGAATCTAGTGATAAAAGGATGTTGCATCATGATCAGAAAACCGGCAGAGGGTGATGGGCCTGTGGCTGGAGGGGATACAGTGTCCAGAGGGTTTTCTAGGGGTAGTAGGAAGTGGCGTTTAAATGCCACGGGAGGGGCCAGTGTGGGGGGAGGCCTTACTCTCCTCTGGGAGTCCTGGGAGCTCCTGCACACCCTTGCTCAGTGGGGGCTGTCCACATGCTGTCCTTGTCTGGTGTGAGAGGCTGTGGGTCCAGACACCGGGTCTTTCTTAGGTTGTATAAGGTACGTTTGGGACGTAGAAATCCTCTTTTCCGCAAAACCCGACTTTCTCTTCTTGAAGCGACCTTATGCTAACTTGGCAGTCTGGGGGAGATAATGGCTTTGTTCGGCCCGGAGCCCAGCCCCTGCACCGAGTGCCCTTGACGCCGCGTGGTGTCGGGGCTGAAGGGGATGGAGGACGTGCCTTCTCCTTGTTTGGACGATAGCCCGTCCCAAGAGGGTCAGGAGATGACCCCTCTGTTGCTTCACGGCTGCCGAGAAGCTCGACCAAGAACTTTGGAGCCAGGAGACAGTGCTGAGTTCATTTACCCTCCTGAGTAGTTGGTTGGCAGAGCAGGTGCTGGGGTGGGCTCCGCGGTGGTCCCACTAACCGGGGCCCGAAATCCACACCCTGGCAGGACTCTGAGCACAGGTCTGCGTGTGATTGGTCCACACGGCCCTTGTGCCTGGTCAGGGGAGCCTTCAGTTAGGTCCAGTAACGGTCAGTGTTCCAGACACTCAGGGCTCACAGCCTTCTTTCCAAGGGACGTGTGGTCAGCAGGCGGCCTCCAACTGCCAGCCCCTCAGAGCCCGCCTGGAGTCCACAGGTCTGGGGGCTGTTGGGGGCACCCGAGCTCATCTCCCTCGGCCCCACTGCCCCTCCTTCCTTAAGTGTGCATCCCAGGTGTGCACCCTGATACCTGTCTGCACGCCAGACACCGGGCCAGGTTCTGGGGGACCCTGCCGGTCCCACAGAGTGCGGAGCCACATGAGAACCATGGGAGGGCTGATGGCTCATGGGGAGGGACGCCACAAGTCACGCAGAGTGAAGGCAGAGTCCCCCTGAGGCCTGTGCACGCCACAGGGCGTGGATGGCCCGCCCTGCGCCTCAGCCCAGTGCTCTGGCTGTTCCTAGGAGGGGCTGGAGCATTCCCGACTCGGGCTGAGCTGCCCTCCCCACGAGCCCCGTCCCCACTTCTCCCAGCCGCTCCCTGTGTTCTGCTTGGCAGCCCCCTCGGCCGGAGGTGTCGCTCTGTGGGCGCTGGCCCCGGAGGCAAGGTGTGCGGGTGGAGTGGGTGGTCTGGCACCGACCGGCTCTTTAAGGGCGGGCGACATCACAAGGCTGCGGAAGGCCGGACAGCCGTGGAACTCCGGGGCCTTGGGCTGTTTCTGGAGCGCCTGCGGGCTCTGGATTTCCACCTCCATGGGGCCGCAGGCCCACACGTGAGCACCTGAAGACGTGGCCATGGCCGAGGGCAGCGAGCTGATGAACAGGCTCATGAGTGAGAACGCAGACCTGAAGAAGCAGGTGCGCCTCATGAAGGAGAACCAGATGCTGAAGCGTCTGCTCAGTGAGAGCTGCCAGGAGCGCTGTGGTCTCGGGAGCCGAGACCTCCTCTTCACCAAGGTGCCCACCTACCCCGAGGACTGCTCGCCTGGGAGTGCAGGTGAGGCCAGGGGCCTGGGCAGCCGGGTCCAGCTGGCTGCGGGGCTCCCGGGAGCCAAGGGAGCCCGCAGGGCGCAGGCAGGGCCTGGCCTGCTGACGCCAATGCTCTCGGGCCCGCTTCCGTCCCTCAGGTCTGAGTAAACCAAGACCCGGTTCCCCATTCTGCTGTGTGTCCTCAGGTAAGGCCCTTCTCTCTGGGCCACTAAGTCCACACTTGGAAAACGGGGTGGGGGGTTAGCCCCCCCAGCAGTGGCTGCCACCCACCAGCCCCCCGCATGGAGCTCATGGGTGCAAAGCCCTGTGAGCAAGCATGTCCCTGGGGTCCTTCATGGCACCTGGACTCCTTCAGCCTCCAGGGGGACCTTGAAGAGGGAGCTCAGGACAAGCAGAGGGCGGCGGTGGGGGGGTGGAGGTGGTTGGGGGGATGGTGGGAAGAGGACAATGACGCCCAGAGGGGCAGCTGGAGAAACCCCTAGTCCCTACCAGTCCTGAGCTCCCACCAGCTGCCAAGGCACATGCTTGTCACCAGAAACTTGCTGAGGAGCACTGGCCTCACAGGGCCTTGTCCCCTGTGTGACATCCCACAGCGGGGGGCCAGGGCTGCCTTTTTGGGCCACCGGGGATGCCCTTATGCGGTGGCTGCCAAAGGCACTTGTCCCCAAGCCTTATTGGCTCTGTGACTCCTGCCAAGAGTCACAAACGCAGTGTGGCTCCATTGTCCTTTGGAGAATCGGGTCAGTCTGGGGCCTCCTCCAGGGGCTCAGAGCTACCCCTGCGTCCGCAGTGGCAGGAGCCCTGGGGCCTTCCCACCTCCCCGTCCCTCCGGCACCTCGTCGGGAGAGGTGCAGACTCTCACTGAAGCCAGCTTGCTCCTAGGGGGACCCTGGTCGGGGCCCAAGTCAGGGTGGCGTCTCTGGGATGGCAGCCGGCACCCCTGTGTGTCGCCACCAGCAAGCCCAGACTTTGCAGGACACCAGGCTTAGCAGGAGCTCCAGCCCCTGGCCAGCCTAAGGCCACCAAGCCTTGCACAGAGAGGCCTGGATTCCCTGCTGCAGGGTGTGGGCCAGGGTCAGCGAGGCCCTGGCCATCCTTGGGGAGGGGCCAGCTCCACTGCGGTCAGGGCCACCGCTGTGCCCGGGGCTCTGGAACGCTGCCTGCAGGACTAGCCCTGGCCCTCAGCCTTCTTTGGGGACTGAAGTTTGGAACTACTCTTGCACAGTGGCAGGAGTTTGTGAACCAAAGGGAGCTCCCCCTGCAACAGCTCACGTTTCTCACAGTCCCTTAGCATCTGCCTTCAAAGCAGGATGTGCTTTAAGACCCGTTTTCTTTGTTCAACAACATGTACTCATGGCAAACTTAAAAATACCCCAGGAGGATGTAACGTACCAGGCCGGGCCCCAGCTCCTGGCCCCATTCCCAAAGTCAGCCACTGTCAACGTTTTCCCGGGTCTCCCTCTGAAATGTGTGGTGGATATGTTCATGTGCCCGTCCCAGGGGGTCGTTTGGGTTTCCCTAAGCGGGGTTGAGCTGTTGTGCATGTTGATGGCCCCCACCGTTCCCCCCCACGGCAGCCAGGGCAGGGCAGACCTGCCGCAGGGGTCACGGCGGGAAACCCTTGGGTCAAGGGCCGGGTGCTGTTAAACTCTTGAGATAGAAGCTGCTGGACGCGCTCCGCCAGGCTGTGGCCTCGGACCCTGCCGGCCCCTGCACCTTCGCGACCCCAGGGCCACACACAGCCGCGCTCCGGGGGAGGGTCCCGGGCTGCTAAGTTTCTCAGTGTGTTCTGTTCTGAGTCTACAACCACACTGTGTACCAAGGGCCATTTTAAACGAGATCGACAGTGTGTGTGTACTTGTTAATTTTGCCTTTGTCTTTGCCCTTGGAACTCTCAGAACCCTGGCATCGGCAGCCAGCGGGTGGACCTGGGGGCGGGGGGCACGCAGGCTGGGCACTGGGAGGACCCTTCTAGTCCTTTCTAAAGAACAAGAAAAATCGAGAACGAGCTTGTCGTGTTCAGTTTCCGTGACCCCGGTCCAGCCGGGATGGGGTGCCCTCGGCTGGGGCCCTCGGCCTGCTCCGCCCAGAGGCCTCGCAGCCCTGGGCTCCGGCTGGCTGCCCTGGCGTCTGCTGGGATGGGGCTTCGCTTAGGATCTCGGGACTCGGTTCCTATGTGAGTTCCGGTTTTGGTTTTCTGTCTGTGGGTTTTCTGTGTGGGGATTTGACATCAGAGTTGTGACCGGTTTATAACCTCGATCAAGCATCTTTTCATTTTTTTCAACCTTGTTCATGTGGCATAGGGATTAAGAATCATTTGGAATCTGAAAGAACTTGCTGTGAAGAGCATAATGGTTTTGTAACTTCTAGATTTTTCTTCTTTGCTTATTGGTCCATTTAGATTTTCCGCTTCTTACTGAGTCATTTAAAAACACCTTTGCGCGAGAGCTCTCCCATGACTGCGATCTTGGTGACCGGGCGGCAACTCTCACCTCTTCCTGGTCTTTCTGATGTTGCTTTTCTCATTCCCAGTTTCATCTCCCCATGTTTTCTGTTGCCCAGAGTCACTGTCCGCAGCTTTGCGGTCTTGTTGATGTTTCGTGGAGCTGCTTCCAGGGTATTCCTGCTGTCATTTCCGCTGTTTCTAGATTTTCTGTTTCTTAGGAGCTCCTCTTCATGTCTTGATCTGAATGCTTAATTTTTTGATGATTTTTAAAAAGTAATTAAAGCATTTAAATCACTAATTTCAATCCAAATACAGTTATAAATGTACTGATGTACATTTGTGTTCTGATTTAAATGCACATAGTGTTCTGATTTTCATTATTTCTCAATAATCATTTTTTCATTTCTTCCTTGATGTGATCATTATTTGGGGGAATGCTTTTACTTCTGAGGGATGGAATTTTGTGCCGATGCTTGTTATTCATGTATAGTTTCATTAAAATGTAGCCTGCAAATGTACCTACTTTTTGGACTTGACTGAAGATTAAACATTTTTGTTTTTTTAATGTTATCACAACTCTCCTGAAGGCTTGTGAGTAACAGAAGGGAATCACAGCTCACTAAATAGGAACAAGACAAAGCCCAAACCCAGCTGAGCACAAAGAAGTCCCTCTGGCACAGGCCCTTGCCCTCTGTGGGGAGGCCGCCTGCCCTCAGGAGGTCTGAGCCCCGAGCCCTGGGGCAGCCAGAGGTGCTCTTGTGTGCATTCGTGGTGAGCTCTGGAAGGGTGCTCCGTGGGCCATGTCTGGGCTGGTCAGGACACTGTGAGGCCCCTCAGCAGGCCCACGGGAATGGCCATTTTGGCCAAGTGGGCAGACAGGAGGGCAAGACACATCCTGATGGCTGTTCTTTTTTTTTTTTTTTTAAAGATTTTATTTATTTATTTGAGACAGAGAGAACGAGAGACAGAGAGCATGAGAGGGGGGAGGGTCAGAGGGAGAAGCAGGCTCCCCGCCGAGCAGGGAGCCCGATGCGGGACTCGATCCTGGGACTCCAGGATCGTGACCTGAGCCTAAGGCAGTCGCTTAACCGACTGAGCCACCCAGGCGCCCAGTGATGGCTGTTCTTTTTTTGAACCTTTTTTTTCCTAGGAAAACATTGCTGGAGGTAGATTTGTTGGTTCCCAAGGAGGTATATTTTAGGATATAATTTTTCATTTTTTAAAAAGTTTTATTTATTTAAGTAATCTCTACCCCAACAACCCTGAGATCAAGAATTGCATGCTCCTCCAACCGAGCCAGCCAGGCGCCCCTATAATTTTTCTTTCTTTTTTTTTTATTTATTTATTCATGAGAGACAGAGAGAGAGAGAGAGGCAGAGGGAGAAGCAGGCTCCCAAGGAGCAGAGAGCCCGATGCGGGACTCGATCCCAGGACCCTGGGATCATGACCTGAGCTGAAGGCAGACGCTTAACCATCTGAGCCACCCAGGCGCCCCGCCCCTATAATTTTTCATTATAACTCTTAAAAAACACTATTTTTCAAGTATATATTTGCCTTATTGCTAAGAGAACAAGTTTGTCCTATGGGAACAGAAAAGGATTATTTTAAATCACAAAAAGAATAAGTTAAAGTTGATTACATTGTAATTTGAAAAATTCTGCATGACAAGTCACTACAAAAGAGATTAAAATATAGGCAAGGCACCCAATGGAAGAAGACATTTACAACACTTTTCATCAACAAGGAATTAGTATGCAGGAGACAAAAAGAGCTGCTACAAATAATTTTCAAGACTGCTCACCTCCCCCCGCCCCCCCCGCACTCTCCCCCAAAATCCTAAAACGAGCAGAGAAAAGGCAAAGATAAATCACCTAAAGAAAACCTGAGGGGCTAATAAGCATATATGACAGGATGTTCAGTGTCCCTGGGGATTAGGGAAAAGCCATGTGATGTCATCAGCTTGGCCTGTGCTTACCTAGGACCGGGGCAGCTGCTGGAATGTTCTATATTCTACTAATGTAGATCACAGAGAAAGTTCGACAGGCACACACCTGAGCCCGGTATATGGTGGAGGGTGCTCACTGTGAGCAAGGAGGCACGTTATGGGATGCTGATTATAGCTTTGCTTTTTCAAGGAAACCAGGAATTATCCTCATGTCTATCAACAGAGCAACGGATATGAACATTGCTCTGTGTGTGTGTGTGTGTGGGTGTGTGTATCACACATGTGGCATGAAACGGTTAAATGTATCAGGTAAGCTACCCGACAACTCAACATGGATAAATTCCCAAAAAAGATAACACTGCAGAAAAAGGTATGTGGCAGAATAAAACATGTATAGGATGATACCATTTATGTAAAAATTTACAAGCATATACAAGTCCCTTGGTACTGTGTGTGGGGGCATGGGCGGGTAGGAAGCGCATGGAGGCAGGCACGCTTGCCTTGCTCATGAACGTGAGGCTGGTGGCGTCCTTGGATGGGGTGGGCACCCACAGTGCCATTTTCTGTAGAGGGAGGAGGAAAGCTCTGAAGCACAGGGTGGGGTATCACAGCCTGACGCTGGGCATGCAGGTGTTCTTCAGTAATCTCTCCCTCCTTAGGGATGTTTCAGGAACACAGCCTGACTTCCCCTCCCTCCCCATGCCAGTTGCAGACTTTGGAAGGTTCTCCAGCGCCCCCGATGCACCCTCTCAGCTGCAGACGTCCTCCCTGGAGGACCTGCTGTGCTCGCACGCCCCCATCTCCAGTGAGGACGACGCCTCCCCTGGCTGTGCAACCTCCACCCAGGTGCCCTTCAAGGCTTTCCTCAGTCCCCTCGAGCTGCGTGTACCCCGAGGCACTGACAGGAAGCTGTCCCCACTCCTGAGCCCCTTGCAGGACCCGCTGGCGGACAAGACCCTGCTGGAGCCCAGGGAGATGGTCCGGCCCAAGAAAGTGTGCTTCTCGGAGAGCAGCCTGCCCTCTGGGGACAGGACCAGGAGGAGCTACTACCTTAACGGTATGGCCCAGCGGGGGTGGGCACCAGGGTGGGCACCAGGGTGGGCACCAGGGTGTGGTGGCGGGCAGCCGGGGAGGGTGGCCTGGTGGCCAGCTGGCCAAAGCGTCTCCATTTTCCAGCAGAGGGAAGAGAGTGTGGCTGGGAGGCCAGGGTCTGGGGCTCTTCTCTTAAAATTTTTTGCCTATTAAAAAAAATTGAGTTGCTTATCTTCTTATGATCCAGTTGTCAGAGTTCTTCATATATTCTGCACACAACCTTTTCTGGGCAAATGTTTTGCAAATGTGGTCCCCCAATCTGTGGCTTTTCCATTTGCATAAGTGTTCTTTAAAGAGCAAAACGGTTTCATTTGATGAAGTCCAGTTTATTGATTTTTTTTCTTTTATGTAGTTCATGCTTTTTGTGTGCGATTTAAGAAATCTTTGTCACACTGAAGGTCACAAAGATTCTCTCCTGTGTGTTCTTCTAGAAGTTTTATGGGTTTAGGTTTTACATTTAGGTCTCTGATCAATTTCAAGTCAGGTTTTGTACGTGGTATGAGATTCACATTAGATGGCTACTTCTTCCAGAATCAGTGTTCAGAAAGATTATTTTTTCTCCATTGAATTGCCTTGACACTTTTATCCATATATGGATAAGTGTATTTCTGGATCCTCCATGCTATTCTATTTATCTGTCTGTGTTGATTCCAATGCACAGTGTCTCGATTACTGTAGCTTTAAAGTAAGACTGTTAATCAGGTGGTCTACGTTCTTCAACTTTGCTCTCCTCTTTCAAAGTTGTTCTGGCTATTGTAGGTCCTTTGCATTTCCATATGAATTTTAGAATCAACTTGTCTTTTGTTTTATTTTATTTTATTTTATCTTATTTTATTTTTTTGACAGAGAGAGACACAGCGAGAGAGGGAACACAAGCAGGGGGAGTGGGAGAGGGAGAAGCAGGCTTCCCGCTGAGCAGGGAGCCCAATGCGGGGCTCGATCCCAGGACCCCGGGATCATGACCTGAGCTGAAGGCAGACGCTTAATGACTGAGCCAATCAGGCGCCCCTGTCTGTTTTTTTTTTTTTTTTTAAAGATTTATTTATTTTAGAGGCTGGGAGGGACAGAGTGAGAGGGAGAGAGAAACCCAAGCAGACACCCCACTGAGCACAAAGCCAAATGTGGGGCTTGATCCCAACACCCTGAGATCAGACCTGAGCCAAAATCAGGAGTTGGACACCCAACTGACTGAGCCACCCAAGTGCCCCTCAACTTGTCTGTTTTTAAAAAAAATCTTGCTAGGAGTTTGGGATTGCCCTGCATGTACAGACTGATTAGGTTAATTTTCAGGGAAAGGACACTTTTAACAATATTGAACCTTTAGATCCATGAATACTGTATATCTCTCTGTTTATGTAGTTGTTTAAAAATTTCAACAATGTTTATAGTTTTCTAAGTTTAGATCTTGCACATTTTTGTTAAATTGACCCCTTACTATTTTCACTTTTGATGCTATAGGAAATACTATTGCCTTTATCATTATCAATTTCTGATTGTTCTTTTCTAGTATATAGTAGCACAATTGATTTTTGTATATTTATTTCTGTGATGGTTAATCTTATTTGTCAACTTGACTGGGCCATGAAGTACCCAGATATTTAGTCAGACATTCTGGGTGTTTCTGGGAAAGCGTTTTGGGTGAGTTTAACATTTAAATCAATAGACTGAATAAGCACTTTGCCCCCCCGCCCTACCCCGCCGCCCAGTGTGGGTGGGTCTCATCTAATCAGTTGAAGGCCTGCATAGGACAAAATTATCCTCCTCTACCCTGAGGAGGATAGAATTCCTCCTGTCTGACTGTCTTTGGACTTGACCTGAAACATCACTTCTTTTTTTTTTTTTTTTTTAATTTTATTATGTTATGTTAGTCACCATACAATACATCATTGGTTTTTGATGTGGTGGTCCATGATCCATTGTTTTCATATAACACCCAGTGCTCCATGCAGTACGTGCCCTCCTTAATACCCATCACCGGGCTAACCCATCCCCCCACCTCCCTCCCCTCTAAAACCCTCAGTTTGTTTCTCAGAGTCTATAGTCTCTCATAGTTCATCTCTCCCTCCGATTTCCCCCCC
>NW_028009727.1:0-876 GCF_054177405.1 Leptonychotes weddellii | reverse complement strand
TTTTTTTTTTTTTAAGATTTATTTATTTATTTATTCAGGGGGAGAGAGAGAGAGACGCAGAGGCAGAGAGAAGCAGGCTCCCCGCCGAGCAGGGAGCCGGATGCGGGACTCGATCCCAGGACCCCGGGATCATGACCCGAGCCGAAAGCAGATGCTCAACCATCTGAGCCACCCACAAATCTTAAAATTTGTATGGAACCACAAGAGACCTTGAGTAGCCAAAGCAATCTTGAAAAAGAAGAACACAACTGGAGGTATCACAATCCCAGATATCAAGATCTACTACAAACCTGTAGTAATCAAAACACTATGGTACTGGCACAGAAATAGACACAGATCAAAAGGACAGAACAGAGAGCCCAGAAATAAACCCACAATTATATGGTCAGTTAATCTTGGACAAAGGAGGTGACAATATGCAATGGGAAGAAGACAGTCTCTTCAACAAATGGTGTTGGGAAAACTGAGCAGCTACATGCAAAAGAATGAAACTGGACCACTTCCTCACACCATACACAAAAATAAACTCAAAATGGATTAGGGACCTAAATGTGAGACCTGAAACTATAAAAATCCTGGAAGAGAACACAGGCAGTAACTTCTCTGACATCGGCCATAGCAGCATCTTTCTAGGTATGTCTCCCGAGGCAAGGGAGACCAAAGCAAAGATAAACTACTGGGACTACATCACAATAAAAAGCTTCTGCATGGCAAATGGAACAACCAACAAAACTAAAAGGCAATCTACCAAATGGGGAAGATATCTGTAAATGACATATCTGATAAAGGGTAGTAACCAAAATATATAAGGAACTGATACATCCCAACACCAAAAAGGCCAAATAATCCAATTTAAAAAATGGACAGAAGACATGA
>NW_028009726.1:0-877 GCF_054177405.1 Leptonychotes weddellii | reverse complement strand
CATTACTGCCTCTAGTTCTTTTATTTGTGCTGAGTTTTTACATCTTGTCATTTTGTCCAGAGAATAGATGAATGAGCGAACAAAATACTAAAAGAGCAACAACAACCCCAGTGAAATATACACTAAATAAATTAGAAGAGACCCAGAACCAAAAAAAGAAAAAAGAAAAAAGAATATAATCAGGTTAATAGAACAGAGAAATACACTGGATCCTGTGTGTATTTTGGTCTGTTTGTTAGAAAAGTACATCCCAAAATTGTAAAGAAAGAAAAACTTATATATATATATATATATATATATATATACAAAAATAAAATTAAATACAATGAAAGGATAGAATGTAAGTGTAAAAATGAAAGTTAAAAAAGACTTGCAGAAAGTGGTTGCGCTTTTTTTTTTGTTACTAATATACAGTGTATTATTTGTTTCAGGGGTACAGATCTATGATTCATCAATCTTACATAATACACAACGGTCACCACAACACATACCCTCCCCAAACGTGGTCGCTTTTCTATTTGTAGAATTGCGGCAATCTTTTCTTTGATCTCCGGTTGAGTTCACAGGTGTTCAAAATCATTTTATAGCTATCTAATGAGTTCTGGACCAGACAAAACTAAGCTCTCCTACTCCTCCACCATCGTTTTTGATTCAACTTGCTTATATTTTCTTTCTGCATTTTTTAATTATAAAATATACAGAGGAAAATATATGTCTGACTTAAAGAAGAATAAAATTAGCAATCATGCTTTTACCACTGAGATTAAAAAAAAAAAGGAGTTTTTTCCAATGTCTGTAGCTCCCACAGGGCTCCCTTTCTGTTTTTTTGCTGAGTACTTAAATTTGTTCTCTGATATTCTCTCATTTAACTGTCTTT
>NW_028009725.1:0-877 GCF_054177405.1 Leptonychotes weddellii | reverse complement strand
GAATTCAATGTGGTAACAGGCTATCAAATAAATATGTACATATCAATTCCTTTTTTTTTTTTTAAGATTTTACTTATTTATTTGAAAGAGACAGCGAGAGAGGGAACACAAGCAGGGGGAGTGGGAGAGGGAGAAGCAGGCCTCCTGCTGAGCAGGGAGCCCGATGCGGGGGGGGGGGGGCTCGATCCCAGGACCCTGGGATCATGACCTGAGCCGAAGGCAGATGCTTAATGACTGAGCCACCCAGGCGCCCCTCAATTCCTTTTTTAAAATAAATTATTTTCAAACACACAGGAAAACTTTTAGAAAATGTAACAGAAACAATCCTCACTTACATAGAAAAAACAAAAAAAGGTAAAAGTATCTAGGAATACATAACTAGATCTGTGAAAGGCCTGCTTTAGGAACATTCATTTGAGGACAAACATTAATACTCTTCTGAAGGACACACAGGAAGTCTTTTAAAAATGGGAAAATAGGGGCGCCTGGGTGGCTCAGTCAGTTAAGCGGCTGCCTTCGGCTAAGGTCATGATACCAGGGTCCTGGGATCGAGCCCCACGTCCGGCTCCCTGCTCGGTGGAGAGCCTGCTTCTCCCTCTCTCTCTGCCTGCCTCTCTGCTTACTTGTGCTTTCTCTCTCTGTGTCAAATAAATAAATAAAACCTTAAAAAAAAAAAATGGGAAAATAGGGGCACCTGGCTGGTGTGCAACTCTTGATCTCGGGGTTGTAAATTCAAGCCCCAAGTTGGGTATAGAGATTACTTAAAAATAAAAAACTTAAAAAAAAAAAAAAGGAGAGGCGCCTGGGTGGCTCAGTCGTTAAGCGTCTGCCTTCGGCTCAGGTCATGATCCCAGGGTCCTGGGATCGAGCCCCGCAT
>NW_028009724.1:0-877 GCF_054177405.1 Leptonychotes weddellii | reverse complement strand
TTTATTTATTTGACAGAGAGAGACACAGCAAGAGAGGGAACACAAGTAGGGGGAGTGGGAGAGGGAGAAGCAGGCTTCCCCGTGGAGCAGGGAGCCTGATGCGGGGCTCGATCCCAGGACCCTGGGATCAAGACCTGAGCCGAAGGCAGACTCTTAACGACTGAGCCACCCAGGCGCCCCCCAAATTAACCATTTTAAAATGAGTAATTCAGTGGTATTTAATACATTCACAATGCTGGGCAACCACCACCACTATCTAGTTCTGAAACAATTTCATCACCCCAAAAGCAGACACCACTCTTACCATTAAGCAGCTGCTCCCCCCATTCTTCTGGCCCCATCCCCACTCCTCGTAACCACTAACTTACATTCTCCATGGATTATGTATTCTTTATTTCATTTAAATGTAACCAAAAACCATGTGACCTTTTGTCTGGCTTCTTTCACTTAACATAATGTTTTCAAGGTTCATTCACCTTGTGGTATCAATACGTCATTCCTTTTTATGGCTGAGAAATATTCCACTGCATGTATATACCTTTTGTTTATCCATTCAAAATGTTCAGGAATGAGATAGAGGTGGTGTACACAACATTATGAGTGACTAAAACCTTTGAATTGTTACCTTGAAATGGTTCATCTCATGTTATGTAAACTATACCTCAATTCAAAAAACAAAATATTGGGGCACCTGGGTGGCACAGTTGGTTGAGCGTCAGACTCTTGGTTTTGGCTCAGGTCGTGATCGCAGAGTCGTGAAATCAAACCCCACATTGGGCTCCTCGCTCAGCGGGGAGTCTGCTTGAGATTCTCTACCCCTCCCTGCCCCTCCCCCTGTTCACACTCTCTCTCTTAAATAAATCCTTTTTTTTTTTTT
>NW_028009723.1:0-877 GCF_054177405.1 Leptonychotes weddellii | reverse complement strand
AACTGGAATTTAAAGAAAACTTAAAAAAAATTGAATGCTTAAATCCAGGTGAACTCTTCCGAAACCATATGGAAATGTACTAAGGAAAATATTAACAAACTGAATATATTGTAATATAAAAATAATAATACATCAGAACCAAGAAAGATATATTCCTCAAGTACAAGGTTAGAAATCAATAAATATAATTCACCATTCGCTAACTGTGTGTGTGTGTGTGTATTCATTGCAGTGCTATAGAAAAACAATTTTGATAAAGAACACTTTCTTAATTTAATAAAAGGTATATACAAAAACCCTGAAATGAACACTATACTTAATGGTAACCTATTAAAATCTTTTCCCTTAAGCCAAAGAGTAAGATAAGATTGTCTGACATCATAGTATCTCTTCAAATCACAGTAAGACAAAAAAAAAAAAAGAAAGAAAGAAAGAAAGAGAAAGAAAGAAAGAAAGAAAGAAAAAAAAGAAAAGAAATGACACAAGGAAAATATATAACTGTCATTTCTTTATAGAACTAAAGTTTGTGCATATGTAGTAATTCCAAAAGGATTCATAGGTAAATTGCTAGAATTAACACATGAATTAAACAAGAATGCTGGATACAAAATCAAGATACAAATAGTAACGATGTTTTAATAAACCAGAATCAATTAGAAAATAAAAGTGTTTCTCTGCAGGAAAAAACTCTAAAGCATTATTTTTAAAAAAACTAAATAAATAGGGGCACCTGGGCACCTCAGTCAGTTAAGTATCTGACTCTTGATCTCAGGGTCATGAGTTCAAGCCCCAGCTGAGCTCCATGATGGGACTGAAACAAAAAATACATTATATGTTAAAAAAAAAAAGAAGAAGAAGAAGAAGATAGCAGGAAGGG
>NW_028009722.1:0-877 GCF_054177405.1 Leptonychotes weddellii | reverse complement strand
CAAGCCCACTGAACCCTAGGGTCCTAGTTTTTAATTAATCCATTTGCCTCTATTTGGTTTGGTCATTGACCAGGTGGCTAACTGATGTTAAAATAATATCCTAAATCTGAAGGTGGGTAAGTGCACTTGTCTGAATAAAACTTCCCCAGAAAAATGGAGATCTAGAGGTGTTCTTTCTCTCATACTGATTTTTTTTTTTAAGATTTTATTTATTTATTTGAGAGAGAAGAGAAAGAGTACAGGCAGGGGCTTGGAGAGAGAGGCTGGTGCTGGAGGGGTCCAGACTCTTTTTCTTTCCACCTGATGGCACTGCCCGGTGGCTTTCAAGAGTCGGGTTCCGCGAGGCAAGCTCGGTGGTCCAAGGTGGTGTGGGCTTCTGTGCTGCCCTCAGCTGCTGGCTGCCCAGCTTGGAGAAGCAGGTGAGCAGGTTGATTCTCGTCATCAGCATTGTCAGGCTCTTGTCTCTGGGGCAGAGGAAGTTCAATCAGAGAGGATGGGGGTGGTTAGCACCACGCGACCGGCCAGGGTCCAGGAGCAGGTACTTACAGGGCATTCAGGTGGGACAGTCTTGGCGGCGGGCCTCCTCCTACTGTTACTTTTCAGCAAAATTCAGGGAAATGTAGGCCATCAGAGGAAACCTGATCCAACCTCTTGTGCTACCAAATCTATGTTCATCTGCTCCCGCCCTCCTGGCCTCTCCTTCGGCTCCACAGGATCCACGTGGGTCTTCCTGCTCAGGGTCAGCTGCCTGCCTTTGTGTGAGGAGCCCACTATCCCCTCCAGGACCAGCCTCACCCCCTCTCTCCAACCTCTCAATATCTATTGACTGCTATTTCAGCCGGAAACGATGTTCTTGTGCGTGCATGCGTGTGTGTGC
>NW_028009721.1:0-877 GCF_054177405.1 Leptonychotes weddellii | reverse complement strand
CGATGGACTCTGAAAAACAAACTGAGGGTTCTAGAGGGGAGGGGGGTGGGAGGATGGGTTGGCCTGGTGGTGGGTATTGAGGAGGGCACGTTCTGCATGGAGCACTGGGTGTTATGCACAAACAATGAATCATGGAACACTTCATCTAGAACTAATGATGTAATGTATGGGGATTAACATAAGAATAAAAAAAAAAAAGTGGAATTCCATAGTGCATAGGAAGGTTATGTTCGGAAAGGACCCCACTTCTCCATCCAGTTTATTCAATATCTTGATTGGAAGTGTATTTTGTTCAACATAAATTAAAGTGCCTCTTGCAGGTGGCATATAAGGTGATAGGAACCTCCTTCACTTAGAGCGCAACAAAATCCAAACATAATGTAAATATCTGCAGAAATAAAATTTAAAATCCAAGAGTCTCCTAAGATTCATGCAGAACAAACAGGGTGCTTGAAAGATAGCTAAAGACAGAATGCTATGCCAAGTGGACATGCTCAGCATCGAGTCTAGAAAAGGGATTCCAAAGTACCAGAACTGAGCAGTGTTGACCCAGGGAAGAGGAACATGGGTCATATTTTGTTATGGGGCAGAAAGGGCAGATGTCTCCTGCTGAGCAGTGCTCATGATGATGCTTTGAATCTTATTAGGTGCCTACACAGACAAAAGAATGGTCTTGCGCAGTGTCTCTAACACTTTATATCATATATTTCAATTTGTGTGTATTTATTTATAAATTACATTTACTTACTACTGTTATTGGCTAATACCTCCAGGGACAATATATTCTTGGAGCCAGATTATCCTTAGCAAGTTTTATGAATTCCTATCTAAAAAGTTTTCTTGGTAACTATATTTTTTTGGCCAATTTGTTATCAGA
>NW_028009720.1:0-877 GCF_054177405.1 Leptonychotes weddellii | reverse complement strand
TTTTTTTTTTTTTTTAAAGATTTTATTTATTTATTTGAGAGAGAGAGAATGAGAGACAGAGAGCATGAGAGGGAGGAAGGTCAGAGGGAGAAGCAGACTCCCCGCCGAGCAGGGAGCCCGATGCGGGACTCGATCCCGGGACTCCAGGATCATGACCTGAGCCGAAGGCAGTCGCTTAACCAACTGAGCCACCCAGGCGCCCAAGTTTAATTATTTCTAATTAGGCCACTGGTGGTTCTGCCCACTTGAGTTTGTGTGGTGTGTTTGTGAGTTTATTTTGATCTCCAGATTTCACTAGAATGATGAAGTGCTTCCTTTTCTATTTGAACATTCTAATGGGATATTTACAGCCTGTTTAACCTTTCGCTTTTGAATGGGTACCCTGGTTTAACCTCGTGTATCATAGCCCCGACAGCACTCCTGGAGTGGGCTGGTACCCCTGCCTGTTTCAGCATGCACGATTAATTACTTTAAGTTAAAATGGCACCTCCCAGTGATCCTGTCTTTAGTGATGGAGTTCAGTTCTCGCAAAGACTCTGGTATAATTTCCTCGGGATAGGCCCCTGTGTACTCTGAATTATTTATAAAAATGATGATCCTTTTCCTTCTCTCCATTATTACATACCTGTTTTGTGTTTTGTTTTTGCTTTCCTGCAAAAATCTACAAGTTTCTTCTCGGTGAACCTCAGGTCTGGATCTTGCATTCTCATGTCTTCCACAGAAACTGCAAGGCTCAGATACAGAATTTTTTGGTGGGTCACTGTTATAAGACAGCGGTGATAATCAGTACTTGATTGAAAACGTGGTGGAGGAAAAATGATTTTACCCCCTACTTTTAACAGCTGTGAAATTTCTGTCATCTACCAGATCCTATGAA
>NW_028009719.1:0-877 GCF_054177405.1 Leptonychotes weddellii | reverse complement strand
TTCCTGTCAGGTCATCAACTGATTGGTTGAGGCCCACCCACATTAGGAAGAGCAATCTGTTTTACTAAGTCTACCAATTCAAATGTAAATCTCATCCAGAAATACCCTCACAGACGCAGGCAGAATAATGTTTGACCAGGTGTCTGGGTGCCCTGTGGCCCAGTCAAGTTGACACATAGAATTAACCATCACAGAAGGGGAAGGATAGATATAAATATATGTATGTTGATAGTAGTGATGATTTTTGTCCTGTCCCATCAGTTTACACCTACAAGAATGTTCTGAGGCTCCCACGAGGGACTCTAGGAAGAGTTACTTCTGCTGACTTGAATTCTCCTGAAGTTTCCTCTGCAGTTATGTCATTTTGAGCCAAGCATGTAGTATAATGCCGAAAGAGGAGACAACAGGACTGTCAGGTGGGATGTGTGTCGGCAGGGCCCTGACTTGGAGCAGAGATGTTAACTGCAGATGCTGGAGTCACAAAGACTTGCATTTAAAGGCCAGCTTTGCTTCCGTTTTCTTACCCTTAAAATGGGACATGGAATCCCTGCAGAGGATTTCTGTAAGAATGAAAAGGGCAAGTCTTTTTGGAGTACCCAGCACAGTGTTTGAAACACAGCAGTCACACGATGCATAGCAGGTGTGATGGGAGGAGGGCGAGGTGATTAAGGAGCAGTTACCTGCGTGTCCTTGGGAGGTGCACCGGCCTTCTAGGTTGGACTCCCACCTAAGCCCCTTACAGTTGTGTGACCTTGGGCAGGTTGCAGATACTCTAAGTTTCAATTTCTGAGCTGGTAAAATGAGGGTGTTGGGAAATTCAATTAGATATGCAGGTAACACACTAACACAGCATTTAACACAAGGTAAGTGCTTCAGA
>NW_028009718.1:0-877 GCF_054177405.1 Leptonychotes weddellii | reverse complement strand
CAAACAATGAATCATGGAACACTATATAAAAAAATAAATAAATAAAAAAGAAATAAGTATTTCTTATTATGGGTCACAGTCCAAAAGTTTTGAAAAATATGGGCTCATAAAATAAATTGATAATCCTCTTCCTAAATGTTAGTTTTAAAGTGGAGGCCCCAGGTATTTTTTTTAATCAATAGATAATTTATGCATTATCTCATTTGATGTGTTCCAATTTTTATGTTTGTTAGAATCAAAGTGTTTTGGGGGCTCAGTTGTTTAAACATCCAACTCTTGATTTTGGCTCAGGTCATGATCTCAGGGTCCTGAGATCAAGCCCAGTCTGGCTTCCCACTCAGTGGGGAGTCTGCTTGTCCCTCTCTCTCTGCCCCTCCCTCCTCTAAAATAAATAAATAAATCGTAAAAAAAAAAAAAAGAAGTTAATAAAGCCATTAGACATGCCTGGTCTCAGGAAGCCTATGGATTACATAATGTAGGGCTTTAAAATATTAGAGCATTCAATTCTTATGTCAAAATGCCATTATTTATAGAAAATTAAAATTTGAAATAAAAAATCATAGAGAAACACTGCTCTAATTTAAAAACTACTCTTTTGTTAGGCTGGCATAAACCCTCAAGCATTTTTATGCTATTGTGCTCTTAAATTACAAAAAAAAAAGCTCCTTCAAAAATAACGAAAATTTATGTTAAGCTTAGTTTAATTCTATATAGCAAATCTCATTAATATACATCAGGAGTGTATACCCAAATGAAAGGATTTTATAATTCAAAAGAGAAATGAAACCATAAAATGGCTTGTGAGGTAGAAGTTTAATCAGAATGTGTATTCACAGGAAAATTAAATTCAGTAGGACAGTGAACAGAGTTTTCCATG
>NW_028009717.1:0-11835 GCF_054177405.1 Leptonychotes weddellii | reverse complement strand
CCACCCCCCACTCCAACAACACTCAGTTTGTTTCCTGCAGTTAAGAATTCCTCATATCAATGAGATCATATGATACATGTCTTTCTCTGTTTGACTTATTTCACTCAACATAATACCCTCTAGTTCTCCTCCTTAGCTATGAAAGTCCTAGATGGCATCTTCTTCCAATCTGTTGTTTAGTGTAGCCACTTTCAACAATTATCATAGTTAGATCTTCTGGAGAACTCACTGCAGCTTCTACACCAGCACCTGCTGCTTCCCCTTACACTTTTGTGTTATGGAGATGGCTTCTTTCCTTAACCCTCGTGAATGCACCTTACGCTTTCAAATCTTTCTCCTGTAGCTTCCCCACCTCTCTCAGCCTTCATAGAACTGGAGAGTTAAGGCCTTGCTCTGGATTAGTCTGAAAGGAATGTTATGGCTAGTTTAATCTTCTACCCAGACAACTAAAATCTTCTCCATAACAGCAATAAGGCTGTTTCACTTTCTTATCATTCATGTGTTCACTGGAGTAGCACTTTTAATTTCTTTCAAGAACTTTCCATTTGCATTCACAACTTGGCTAACTGGTGCAAGAGGCCTAGCTTTTGGCTTGTCTTGGATTTTGGCATGTCTTCCTCACTAAGCTTAGTAATTTCTAGCTTTTGATTTAAAGTGAGAGACGTGTGACTCTTCCTTTCACTTGAATACTTAGAGGCCACTGTTGGGTTATTAATTGGCCTAGTTTCAATATTGTTGTGTGTCTGGGAATAGGGAAGTCCAAGGAAAGGAAGAGAGATGGGGTGTTCCAGCTGGTTGGTAGAGCACCTAAAACACACACCACATTTGTTGATTAAGTTTGCTGTCTTACATGGGTGTGATTCATGGTGTCTCCAAAAAATTACAATAGAAATACCAAAGAGCACTAATCACAGAGCACCATAATAAATAAAATAATAAGGAAAACATTTGAAATATTGTGAGAATTACCAAAATGTGACACAGAGATACGAAATGAGCAAATGCTGTTGGAAAAATGGTGCCAGTAGACTTGCTTGATGTAGGGTTGTGACGAATCTAATTTTGTAAAAAATGCAACATCTGCAAAGTTCCATAAAGCAAAGTACAATAAACAAGGTATGCTGTGCTCTGAGGAATACAGTACAAAAACACCCAGTCTTGAGTCATCACTGAGCTTAGCTCCTTAGAGTTAGGTCATCTAGAACTTGGACAGGTTGTTTGCTAGGCCAGTCAGGGTAGGCTAAGAGCCTATCCTTGGATGGTCTTGGGGGATGTTTGTCTTTTGCCCATAATGACGTAAAGGCAGGTGATAAAGCAGGTTTCTATAAGAAAGCCTAGGGTCAGTTGGAGGTGGAAACAGGATATGTTCATGAGGCATCTTACATTTTATTTTGGTGTGCCTCTGCTGGGAGTTGGAGGTATATCATGAACTCAGATTTACGTTATTTGGAGATAATTCTCCATGATGTTGTGCCAAAATAAAGGGTCTGTCAAACTACCACTATCGATAGGTGTAAAATTAAAAAGAAGTAGGATTTATACCAATGTTTAGCTGAATACAAAGATAGTCACCATCTCATAGTCCAGTGAATGACACAAATTACCCTTGTTCCATTTGGGGGCATTCTTAACTTTATTGGTGCTGGGATATCCTGCATTGGGGTTCCTTAGTATAAAAAAAAACCTCTGGAGTTTCTCACAAGTTCTCAGATCTTTACTTGAATGTCAGGGGGATGGCTATCCATCCTGGACACAGAGAAGAAGCATGGGTGTCCATACTGTACAGAGAAGCTGAAAAATAAAAGCCAGTTGTCCAATTCTAGATTCCACACAACTTGGTAGCAGTTCCGAGAGTCCTTAAGTGCTTTCCTTCATACTGAGTCTGGATAATTCTTCAAGCAGGTCACATTTAGATTTTTTTAAGAAAGCTTGATCTATACAGAAAATTACTTGGGTAATTAATTAATCTTTCTTTCATTAGGTCCTTTACACTACTGGTCTTTATTGCTTATTCTGTACATGATCATTTCCTTGTCTTAATCTTTAGTTTGTTTTTTTGTTTTTTTCAAAAGCATATGTCACATGTCCTCACATAGTTCCCTCTGGCCAGGCACCATGCTTTATGTTTCTACGTCTTTGCAACTTTTAGCCTAGTGCTGTGATGTGCTTAATAATACTCAGGGACTGACAATCCAGTGGATAGAACCGAATCACCAATTTTCAGCTGCAGCAGGGCCAAGGATTGAAATAGAAGGAGAAATCTTTACATGTCCTCTCCCCAGTCTCAGGGGATGAAGCCAAGACAAACTGTTCTCTTGGAACTCTCTGGAGCCCACAGATTTGTAAACAAATGAGCTACATTACAAGATATACCCGAAGGTTAGGTTCCTAAGGTCATAAGACAAGTTAGCCTCCCCTCCCCCCCAAGAAACAAGCAATCAAACAAAATCCTTCTCAGTAACGACAACCACAAAATCTCAACTCAATCCATCTTGCCCATTTATAAGATTTTAGGATGTTCACTAAGAATTCTATGTTTGCATATTTTTATTAGAACTATTATACAGATGTTGAAATGCCAAATTCAGAAAACAGGAAACAGAAGGCTTTGTTGACACATCTGGCATTGGAAAGAAAGAACGGAGGGTTCAAGATAAAAACAACTGGGAAGTACCTGAAAAAAGTATGAAGTTATTAAAATAAACTATTCACGTTGAACTTCCACAGAGAGCTGTGGGGAATTCCAGCTGGTGGGGATCCTGAAGAACAGGAGGGAAGAGAGAACAGGGACTTGGAGGATACACCTTAATATTGGATAAAACACGTACAAGTGTCCGGCAAAGTCACCTGGGGGAAAAGCCTTCATCAACATCATTCAAGAGAAAAGCATCTGCCTTTTCCTTCTGGCATGATTCTCATGCACTCAGACATGGGCACGTGCATATACATATTGTTTTCTTATTTGTCTCTGTTTTTCAGAATTTCTGTAAGTACACGTCCCTTATATACTTATACACACTATATAGTGTAAAATTACGTACATATATTTACAAAGATTTTATTCCAGTTTATAATGTTATTTTAAATACAAGTAGAAACTTTAGGCATCAATTCTCTTCATGATTCAGGCTACTACTTTATCTTTAAATTTCTAAATAACCTGAAAAGTTTCAACAAATTGTTCTCACTTTGGGAGTATGTGGAGCACTGTTATGGTTAAGGAAGTGGACAGTAAGATGCAAAGCAAACAAGTCCAATTTGGAAGCATTTTATGAACATTCCATTCTAGCAATTTATAGGTTTTGTTTTATTTAGTTGTTTAGATATACAGTCTTATATCAACTGTATAAGAAAAGCACCACTCTGAAGTGACTGATTAATAATACACAATATTATAGCCCAAATATACAAAAAATACTACAAATATTACTATAAAAATAAAGTTAAAATTCCAGAAGCAGATGTAATTTAGATCTCAGAACCAACTATGTGGGTTGTGCAATAATTTGCTATATGCCAAGAGAGAACATTTGCTTTTAATTCAGCTATGAAATTTAGCGTAAAAGTAGAGTTAACAAAGAAGGGCATTTTTTTTCTGCTATTCATTAATTAGGTGAATGACTTTATTTTGCCACTTGGAGGTGTAAAATAGATAGGTGACATTCATTCTTTTAAAAGTAAATTTTAATTTTCCATAGAAATTTTAGGAAACAGAGCCAAGTAAAAAGAACTAGAAAACAAAAGCAAAAAATATAATTCCAGTAACATTTTTGCGGTTTTTCCCTTTGGTACTCCTTCTTTGTGTGTGAATGTGTGAATGTGTGTATATTCTAAAGAGAGATATTAAAACGTGGTTTGTTCCTTCATTTCTAAGAAGCCTGACAAAATATCTATATAAGTAAATAGATTCTTCAGTACCAGTAAAAATTATATCAAAGAATCATAGGTAAATAATAATAATAATAATAATTGTGTTTAGTGCATAACATGGATTTCTTTATCAACCCTTATAACAGCACTGTGGTTAGATACCATTATTACTCGCACACAACAGATTAATACCTGGGACACACAGAGATGATATAATTTGTCCAAGGTCATATACCTAAGATTAGAAAATGGTGGAGTGATCATTTTAAGATAACACATCTCTGTAGGCTAGAAGACAGGTCACGATTAGAATTCAAGTCTGTTAACTCAGTTCGTTCCAATAAATTTTCTCTGCCAGATCTCGGTGACTCTGGACAAAGTTCAAAAAATAGTTGTGGGCCAAATTCTGAATATTGCAAATAATTCCTCATCATTCACACTCATAAATCCTTCAAAGGCCTAGCACACAATGGATCCCAAAACAGTGATGTTGAATATGAATGTCAGGAAGTGCTTTCTATCCACACAGACTAGTTCTGAGGGCCCCTGCTCACACCCAACACCCTAGGGCTGCTCTGAGTGGAGGCCCTGGAGACGCCTGGGTGGCTCAGTGGGTTTAGTGTGATTTCAGCTCAGGTTATGATCTCTGGGTCATAGCAACAAGCCCCGCATTGGGCTCTGTGCTCAGCACGGAGTCTCCAGAGATCGGCTCATTCTCTAAATAAATAAATAAATAAATAAATAAATAAATAAATAGAATCTTTAAAAAAAAAGACAGCTATGGAACTCAGACCCTGATAGAGTGTTCACTAATTCATTCAACACATTATATTCACGGGCCAGGTACTGTTTTAGGTGACAGGGACATAATGGCAAACAACACAGATAAAGCCCAAGTCCTCACAAAGTAGGCAGAAAGGCAGAGATAGACAATGGACAATGAAACATTAAAAATGCTGTTGCTGCTATGAAGAAAAATAACTCAGCATAAAGTGGATAAAGAGTAATGGGAAGGTGTAAGTTTTAGATAAGATGGCCTGAGAAGAAAGTCTTCCTGATAATGTGACACTTGAGTAATGAAGTGAGGGAGGAGCGTTTCAGGGGAGGAATGGTGAGGAGGCCAGGGGGAGAGAGAAGTGTGGGGGAGGGAGGCGGGCCCCAGCAGTTGCCAGGGGCCAGACCACAGGCAGCCCTGGAAGGTTCTGGGAAGAGATTCTGGAGAGTCAGAGATAGTCCATATCACTGTCATTGGGATAATTTCATCCATAATGACAAAAAATTAGGCATAAACCTTCCTGAGATTTTTCATTTTCTGAGGAGCAATCTGGTGTAGGAAAGAGTTCAGTCGTATGTCAAACAATTTTCAGGAGATTGTTCAGACTCCTGCCTGGGCTTCTCTCTCTCTCTCTCTTCTCTCTCTCTCTCTCTCTCCACACAATCTCCTCTCTCTCTCTCCCATCCTTGAGGAGCATGGTTTCCTGAAATCCATTCCTCCCTGCCTCCACAGTGAAGACTCTTCCAGAGAACAATCAGGAGAGCTCATCATGTCATAGAACTTACACAGCATAAGTTATGATTTTGAAACATATTTTTAATAGCAGCTTGACAAATAAAACCACTCTGGAGGCCAGTGACAATAAACTGAATATAAAAAGGATAAAGTATCCAGAGTTAAGTACTGACAAGAGATTCTCCCAAAAAAGACTGGTTTGGTATCTAATTCTCAATAGAACTATATTAACTCCAATATTGTGGGGATTTATTTGTTTGTTTGCTTCATCTCATTTCTTGAATAGTCTGAAGGTACAGTACAAGACTTATAATGATGGTGATGGTATATCTCAAATTATATGGGATGGTCTTGATTTTAATTGTTCTGTCCCATACTTTGGGGAACAAGTTATCAAATTTTAGGTTCAGGAGAGCCACTATATCTGGAGTTGAAATCTATTTTATGGTTTTAATCCAGTTCAAACAAATTGAGGAACTGAACCCAATTAAACTTTTATTAGACTAGCCGAATAAAAAAAATTGAACTTCAAGTTAACTGTGGTAGAAATGACTTCTCCTGAAGTCACCTTGAAATGCTTATTGCAAGAGGATGAAAGCACTGATGGGTTTTCTGTGTGTCACTTCCTCCATAAAGCCTTTCCTCCCTGTTCCCCTGCCCTTTACAAAAACTCCCCTCCCCATCTTGGACCAGAGTGTCTCTGACAGCAGCTCAGCCTCACCAATAAGCATGTATGTCTGGTCATCCGCCCCTGGCTCCCAGGTCCTAACAGAGTACCTGACATGGTATCATCAGTACCCAACCAGTGTTTCTTCACTAGAAAGAACGAATAAAAGTATAAATTACTTCCAAAAGATTTACTTGTTGGGAAAATGAAGATTTAGAACTCTTCCTTCAGGTATATTCATTTACATGTCCAAGTAGAAGTTTGGACATCAAGGAAGCTTTTATTAGTACAAATCTGTTCTTTTGAAACAAATTCTGTGTTTGTGGGTCTGATAATACAATGTGCTTGATTTTAAACTATATTTAGTCTTAAGTTATTTAATTTGACAAAGAATAAGGAAAGAAATCCCATCAGATAACACTCTCCAAGTAATCCCCAATATGGAGTGTAGACAGCCCCAAGGATGGAAAGCGAAGGTCTACCCTCTATTTGGCATTGGTTGAAGGGCCTGAGGGTCAACTCTAGCATAGCTGCCAGCTGTACCAACTGTTGCAGTCTGGAAGGATGGCACCATTTCCCACCAGAAGCAGGAAGCCCAGCAAGAGCACCCTGGGGACTCCTGAGGAGTAGGAATGACCCTGTCACTGCAGGAACCATTTCCCATTTGGTAAAATGTACACCAAACTAGGGCCTCATCTGCTTAGGGTGATACCTGCTTGCATGGATGGAGTTCAGTAGCTCCATCTCTCAAATTGCTTGATTATGTGCTCATGAACCTGTCAAATACCTCTCAAGCTTTTCCTGCTGGGGCTTTAATGTAGCTTATGCATACTCTCTGCTGTATTAATATTCAGTGCATATTCTCTGATTATGTGCCACAAAATGATACAAATTGAGGTGCTGTGTACTTTCACCGCAAGCAGACATGGCCTTAAAGGCCTTTTGGTGTGGTGGAGGACACAGATAACCACCAAACCATACCCCAGGTACATGATTCTAACCGGAGATAAGCATCTGACGGAAAAGTACAGAAAAGATGAAAACCTGTCATGATTTAGTTGGGGCTGCAGATGAACCGAGGAGGCAGAATTTAAACCGAGGTTTGGAGGAGGAGTAGAACAAACAAATCGAGATATATGTGTGTGTGTCCCCATGCACACACAGGTCATTCCAGTCAGAAGGCAGAGGCAATTGCATGTGCAAAGACCCCAGGGTGAGAGACAGAATGAAATATTTAAGGGACTGAAAGGCCAGTGCTGTTGAAGCCCAGGGGCAAGGGGGAGAGGAATGTGAAATGTGGCTGAAAACACAGAGAAGGGTTAGATGGGGCAGACAATTACAGGTCACAGAAAGGAATTTGGTCTTTTCCTGAGAACAACGGGAAGTCAGAAGTCACTGAAGAGTTTTAAGAAGAAGAGTGAAATGACAAGAACTGCACTTAAAAAAAAAAAAAGAATATTCTGTCTGCACAGAAAAAGAATTAAAGGGAGCAAAGTCAATTCAGGAAAACCTATTATGACACCATTTTAGTAGTGAAAAGAAGGTGGCTGAGGTTTGGAGGGGGTGTGAAGTCATCCGACCTAGGACATGTTTTGAGGACAGAGCCAACAGGA
The DNA here is from genome assembly GCF_054177405.1 of Leptonychotes weddellii. Taxonomy (NCBI): domain Eukaryota; kingdom Metazoa; phylum Chordata; class Mammalia; order Carnivora; family Phocidae; genus Leptonychotes; species Leptonychotes weddellii. The sequence goes on along the minus strand of NW_028009717.1, from coordinate 4,175 downwards.
CTTCCCAATGGGTTGGATTTGGGGGCGGTAAGAAGAAAAATAGAGTCACAGGTAACTTCCAAATTTCTGGCTGGGGAAAATATAAAGTAAAGAGAGAAGGGGAGGTCCTGGGACAGTGCCTTGAGGAATGCCAACATGAAAGGAGGAGAATGTGCCAGGGAAGCCAAGGAGCATCAGGAGAGGGGAAGGTCCCAAGAGGACAGTGTGTCAGTAAGAGGGTCGTTTAATAATGGCGAACGCTGCTGACAGGTCAAGAGAGATGAGGACTGAAACTGACCCATTACATTTGTCCACACGTAGGTCATCAGAAACTGTAAGGGCACTTCAGCATGAGGGGGCACAAGCCAGATCAGAGGGTGCTGAGGACGACGGAAGGGAACAGACACCGTGAGTGAAAGCAACTTCTTGGAGTAGTTGAGCTTCAAGAAGGAAAGGACCAGTAGGTAGAGGGGGAGGTTGGGCCAAGGGGGAATATATATATTCTTAATATGGGAAAACTTGGAGATTAAAAAAAAAGAAGGATAATGGACATTCCTGAGATGGCAGAAGGGACTGGGACTGAGAGCATGGTTGGTGAGGGCAGCTCTGGGCAGGAGAGGGGACACATGACTGCAACAGGAAGGAAGGAGGGGGCAAGGACAGACGTGGTTTGGTCTGCGTGTAGGTTTTGTGGCAGAGCAGGAAACTGAGGAAATTCTTCTCAATTTGCGCATGCAGTAATTAATTGTAAAAAGATATGTCTATGTGCTCTGAGGGGCTTATAGTCAAAGATAAGTTTCTATTATTAAACTAACTACAGCAAAATTTTACCTAAAGGAAAATTCCTCACTGTATGGTTTTGTTTTACTTTGCTTTGCTGTATTTAGTGACTGGTTTTTAAATTTTATATTACCTTTTATCATACAGATTTTCAAGTTGTTTTTAAAGGTCAGGTTAGTTGAGGTTAAATTTACAGATAGTAAAATTTTTAATTCACCTTTTCTAGATGTGTAGTACTATGCATTTTGACAAGTGTGTATAGTTATGTAACTGCCACTAAAATCAAGATATAGAATATTTCCATCACCCTAAACAATTCCCTCTTGCTCCTCTGTAATCAGTTCCTCTTCCCCCCCACCCCCCCACCAGCAACCCTGGCAACCATTAATCTGACTTCTCTTACTGTACTTTTGCCTTTTACAGACTGTTACATAAATAGAATCATATAGTATGTAGCCTTCTGTATCTGGCTTCTGTTACTTAGCATAATGCTTTTGAGATTCATCCAAGCTGTTGAATGCATCAATAGTTCACTCCATTTTTACTGCTGGGTAGGATTCAACTATATGGCTGTACAGCCATTTGCTTAGCCACTCGCTGGTTTAGGATGTTTCCAGTTCTGGGAGATTTTGAAGAAAGTTGCTGTAAATATTCATGGAGAAGCCTTTGTGTGGGCATATGCTTTCATTTCTCATAGAAAAAGTCCTAGCAATGGGACTGCTGAAGTTTATGGTAAGTATTACATTTAATGTTATCAGAAATTGAAAGACTGTTTTTCCAAAGTGGGAGCTCCATGTAACATCCCCACCAGCAACGTATGAGAGTTTCAGGGTCTCATCCTTACCAGCACTTACTATTACTAATTTTAAAAAGCTATTCTAAAAATTGTATAGTATCATTACACTAAGGTTTTAATTTCCCTAATGACTAATGATGTTGATCTTATGTCCTTATTTGCCATCTGTATATCTTCTGATATATGTCTGTTCAAATATTTTGTCCACATTATTGTTTGTTTTATTATTGAATCGTGATCATTTTTAAAGTATATTCTGGATACAGGTACCTTGTCAGACATGTGTTTTGAAAATGTCCGTGTTTTTAAAATTTTCTTAAAGTGTCTTTCAAAGAGTAGGTTTTTTTAGATTTTGATGGAGTCCAATTTATCATTTTTTTTCTTTTATGGTCTGTGCTTCCTATGTCCTATAAATTTTTTGCCTAACTCAAGGTCACAGCAGTTTTCTATCTTTTCTTTTAGAGGTTTAATATTTTACATTGTATATTTAGGGCTATGATTCATTTCAAATAAATGTTTGTATATAGTGTAAAGTATGGATTGTTTTTCTTTTACAAAACCATTTTATCTATTCTAGGTCCTTTGCATTTCCGTGAATTTTAGAAGCAACTTGCCAATTTCCACACACACAAAAAAAGCCTGCTGGAATTTTTGTTGGGATTACATTAAATCTCCAGATCAATTTTGGAAGAACTGACATCAGAGCATTAAATAGCCCAATCCATGTACAAAGTATATTTCTGCATTTACTTAAGGGTTTTTTAATTTTTTCATCAGTGTTTTATCGTCTTCAGCATATGAATCTTGTACGTATTTTGTTAGATTTATCCCTATTTTGGGTTTTGATGATATTATAAATGATGCTGGCTTTTTATTTCAATTTCTAATTGTTCATTGCTAGTATACAGAAATACGATTGGGTTTGTATATTGACCTTGTATCTTAAAATCTTGCTAACCTCATTTATTAGTTCTAGTAGCCTTTTTTTTTTTTTCTGGAGTTTTTTGAGTTTTCTACATAGACAAACATATTGTCTGTGAATAAGGATAGTTCTATTATTTCCTTTCCAATCCTTTATGTGTTTTATTTATCTTTCTTGCTGTATTTCACTGACTAGATCTCTTTGTATGATGTTGAGTAGAAGAGGTGAGAAAAGACATCCTTGCCTCGTTTCCCATTTTAGGGGGAAAGAATTCTTTCTTTTACTGTTAATTGCTAAATTAGCTCTACCATTTCTTTGTAGATATACTTATCAGGTTATGGAAGTTCCTTTCTATTCTTATTTTATTGAGAGTTTTCACCATGAGTAGATGTTGAAGTTTGTACACTGCTTGCCTGCATCTATTGAGATGATCAAATATTTGTTGTTCTTGCTGTTAGTTTGTTGATATGGTGAGTTGAATAGATTGATTTTTGAATGTTAAACCAGTCTTGCATTCCTGAAATAATTCCCACGTGGTCATGATTTATTAATTTTTTTGTTTGGTAAACTCAAGTTGCAAATATTTTATTAAACATTTTTATTCATAGGGGATGTTGGTTTCTGGTTTTCTTGTAAATATATTTGTCTACTTTAGATATTAGGGCAACACTGGCCTTGTAAAATGAGTTGGTAATTGTTCCTTCCTCTGTTTCCTGGAAAAAGTTTGTGTAGAATTGGTATTATTTATTCTTTAAATGTTTGGCGGGATTTACAGTGATGCTATCTGGGCCTGGAGTTTTCTTTGTTGGAAGGTTTTTATTACAAAGTCATTTTCTTATGTAGATATAGGACTATTCAGTTTTTCTATTTCTCCTTAGTAGTCTGTGCCTTCAAAATTTGTCAGATTTATCTAAGTTAGTAAATACATTCTTATAAGTTGTTCATAATACTCCCTTGTTATCCTTTTAATGTCTCATCTTCCTACACTGTTTATTATTAACACCATGAGTCATAAAGGAAAGGAGATTTTTTTCCCATTGGAAAATAACCAATGAATGGAATATTTAATTATATATAAGTCGACATGGGGACTTATCCCACATGGGGATGATGTGGTCAAGTAAAAAGATAAATTCAGTTGGCAAGCTGCCTACAGTAAGTTTGAATGTAAGGAGACGTGGTCTTATTGATCCTGATTACTGCCTATTTCAAATCAGATTGGAGAATTTCTGAGCTGGCTTATGGACTTGACTTCAGCATTAAGTCAACTCAATACCAGTCACTCCAAAATTTAAATCGTTAGCCTCAACCTTCTTTTAAAGTTCCAGAATGCAACCTGTATATTGTATATTCCTTCATCATGTCAAGAACTGAACATTTCTTATCCTCAACCAGCTTTTTTTTTTTTTTTTAAGATTTTATTTATTTGACACAGAGAGAGAGAGAATGAGGAGGGGGAGCAGCAGAGGGAGAGGGAGAAGCAGACTCTCTGCTGAGCAGGGAGCCTGATGTGGGGCTTGATCCCAGGACCCTGGGATCATGACCTGAGCCAAAGGCAGATGCTTAACCAACTGAGCCACCCAGATGCCCCTTCAACCAGCTTCTTTTCCTAACCTCTGATAATCCATCTTAAGTCTTGACCTTTTGGGGCGCCTGGGTGGCTCAGTCGTTAAGCGTCTGCCTTCGGCTCAGGTCATG
>NW_028009716.1:0-877 GCF_054177405.1 Leptonychotes weddellii | reverse complement strand
GAGTGGCTAAGGGGCATGTCTTTGAAGGACACAGGTGACAACATAGAACAAGTTCAAAAGAGCTAAGCAAATCTGAGCTAAAGAGAGAATAAGTTTAAAAATTGGGTCATTTTCCCTGGAGATTATTGCAATTTTAAGGGTAATGCTGCTCCTAAGAATGTTAGCTTTACTCTTGGTCACCGCAGACATGACAGTGTGTGGGCCCATTATTAATCAGGAAAAGACATTACAGAGCTGGGTGCTATTACCCTAGGTTTGTTTGTACAATGGATTTCTTTGCAGGAATCACTGACCTGTGACCATGTGATGTTTGGATTGTGCTTCAGAGCAAGGGATGGCTTGGCAAAGGCCCTTGCGGTTTATCACAGATTTTATTTTCTACAATTGAATTTTGAATTTTGAGATCCAATCATTCTGAGTTCTTTATAATTTTGTTACCCATGGAATGGTTTGAATTTAAGTTTCGTGGAAGTAACTTTGCATGCGGTTTGGGTTTTTAAAATTAATTTTGATCGGAAACATTTCATTATTCTGAAATGTATTTGTTTGATGACAGCAATTGTGAGGATAGAACTGCTTGCTTGTAAATGGGGTTATTATTGGATATTTTCATGCCTCGGTGGATGGATGATAGAGAAGACACACCTGTAGAATAAAGCTCTCTTTTTTTTTTTTTTTGGTGGTGATTTTGGGTACAATTGCCATGGAATACAAAACCGGGAGACACAGAAGTAGAGAATTTAGTTCATGTCTCTCAGTATAATTGATTTGAATACATTTAGCCAGAATGTGTGCTTATGGGGAATTAAAGGATCAGCAATTTACAAATGTTGCCACTATAATCGGATCTGAGAAAGGAATAATAGAACCTGCCGAG
>NW_028009715.1:0-877 GCF_054177405.1 Leptonychotes weddellii | reverse complement strand
CATCAACTTACCCATTGTTAAACCAGCTTGGAAACCACCAGCCCTTCTGAATTCTGCTGTCACCAACTTCTGGGTTTCTAAGAAATGAAGAAGATGACATTTTTAGAAAATGAGGCAGTCCCAAACGGGGGGGGCCGGGGGTGGGGGAAGGGAGGGTTTCCAAACTCTTTTTATGGCAGAAAATCACTTAAATTTCTTTTAAAAAAAAAATGCCAGTTCATAAAACAGAAGTGAAGCTACCCTATACTGGATGATGTACGGGAATGCTGAATCACTCTATTGTACACCTGAAACTCATGTAACATTGTATGTTAACTAACTGGAATTAAAATAAAAACTTAAAAAAAAAAAAGAAGTGAAGCTGCTCTAGCCAAATGGGGGAAGATGTACCTACCCCTGCCCGGACCTCTCCTCCCTCAGGCAGCCCCCGGCACTCAGCTCATCCAGGGGGCCCTGGCAGGGACAGAGGAAAGAAGAGGGGGTGACAAGGTGGGGAGCATTGATACGTAAACCTGAGTCAGGGATATGCCACTTACTGGTAGTATGACCGTGATGGGACCTTTTCCCTCTCTGAATCTTGGTTTTCTCCTCTGAAAAGTCAGATATATAATAATGATGGTGACAATCATAATGATAATAAATCTACCATGAAGGTGGCTTTGAAAAGTAAATGAAATAGCATACATCAGAGAGTTTTATAAAAGTTGAAAATTACGGGGCGCCTGGGTGGCTCAGTTGGTTAAGCGACTGCCTTCGGCTCAGGTCATGATCCTGGAGTCCCGGGATCGAGTCCCGCATCGGGCTCCCTGCTCGGCAGGGAGTCTGCTTCTCCCTCTGACCCTCCTCCCTCTCATGCTCTCTGTCTCTCATTCTCTCT
>NW_028009714.1:0-877 GCF_054177405.1 Leptonychotes weddellii | reverse complement strand
GCAGTGGTGGTAGAGACTATATGGTTTCCTTGGCTGATCCTGTCCTGGGAGGTTGGTTGGCTCGTTACTCGATATGTCCAGACAAGCTAATCTGATGGCTGACATTTTTTTTTTACCCTTGCCTATACTGCTAATAACACAGGTCAATAATAGAGTAATTATTATTCTAACGAACCCCCAGTCACAACAGTGGCAGCAACACCACTGTATTTTTTCTGCTGGATCCACATTGCCAGCATCGTAGTCTGGCTTGGTGACTCAGGAAGAGCAATGCCAGATGGCCCTGGGTTCAGCAGAGGGTTGCTCAGTCGCCGCTGTATCTAGAGACCCTGTCAGAGCATAAGCAACAGAACATGTGTCTTTGAGAAGCTCAACAGCAATGTTTTATTTATTTATTTAGTTAGTTAGTTAGTTATTTTTTAAAGATTTTATTTATTTATTTGACAGAGAGAGAGACAGCAAGAGGGAACACAAGCAGGGGGAGTGGGAGAGGGAGAAGCAGGCTTCCCGCCGAGCAGGGAGCCCGATGCTGGGCTCGATCCCAGGACCCTGGGGTCATGACCCGAGCCAAAGGCAGACGCTTAACGACTGAGGCACCCAGGCGCCCCTACATCAACGTTTTAAATATCTGAAATGCTGCCTTGAGCTTGATTTCTGCGGGTGCAGAGCCTACCGACAGCTTACGGTATTTATCGGTGGGTGGACTGTGGTCTCTGATTGTTACGAAGCCTTTTTCTCTGATGTGGTTGCCCTGAGAGCAGGTCGAGACACCAGATGATCCTCCCACCGATGAGTGTGCTGCTGAGAGGGTAGGAGGAGACTCGGGTGGGCTCGCATGAGGGCCCCGGACTCCGGTGAGAAAGGCAGACAGGGCTGT
>NW_028009713.1:0-877 GCF_054177405.1 Leptonychotes weddellii | reverse complement strand
CGAACAATGAATCATGGAACACTTCATCTAGAACTAATGATGTAATGTATGGGGATTAACATAAGAATAAAAAAAAAAATCTTATGTCTTATTATGCCATGATCCTGGCTAATAGCTTTTCAAAACTTTGAGAAAAATCTTTGAAAAGGTTTCACATGTCACCTGAAACATACAAATTTAGCATTATCAAAGAAGGAATGCTTCTACACTCTTACAAAGATCACTAGAAAGAAACAATAATGAAAAAGCTAAGGAACTGTCTCAAAGGCATTTTTTTTTTTTTTTATAATCCTTCCTCCACAGTAAGGTAATATTATGAATCCAGTCCATTCGCAAAATGGCTCTCTGCATCTGCTCTGGTGTCCTCCGTCATATCACTGCATACTTACGCATGACTGAGGTAAGAGTTTCCTTCACATTGTTATTTCAGTAACCTGAATCTGTTCTGTTACCTCTGGGCTCTCATCCTCTCCTATGTATACAGTGAAGCCCATACAGATAGGGAGAAGCTCAATATCGGCTTCTCCCTGCATAACCCCACATCTTCCACTGCCTCCAGGACCCTAGCTTCCTCCACCATATGGTCTTCCCATATTCCTGCTACCACCAAAGCCTCCACTCTTCATTGGACCATCAGTAGAAGGTTGCTGGTTATAATTTCCAAATTCATTGTAATTCCCACTTCCATAATTTCCTCCTCCAAGGTTGTCATAATACACCCAATGTGGGGCTCGAACTCACAGCCCCGAGATCAAGAGTCACATGACTGAGCCAGCCAGGTGCCCCGGTTTTCTCTTCATTAACATCTTACACTATTGTGGCACATCATTGAAACTGGTTAAACAATGTTACTATTAACTAACATCTGTAGTTTACT
>NW_028009712.1:0-877 GCF_054177405.1 Leptonychotes weddellii | reverse complement strand
TATTTATTTATTTGAGACAGAGAGAATGAGAGAGACAGAGAGCACATGAGAGGGGGGAGGGTCAGAGGCAGAAGCAGACTCCCCGCCGAGCAGGGAGCCCGATGCGGGACTCGATCCCGGGACTCCAGGATCATGACCTGAGCCGAAGGCAGTCGCTCAACCGACTGAGCCACCCAGGCGCCCCTAGAGTCCAAATTTCTTACCAAGGCTCCCAGTGATTGGGCTCCCGCTGCCTTCTCTGGCCTCTCCCCAGTCACATCCCCCTGTCAATCAGCGTGCGTGTGGAGCCACACCAGGGCTATACACTCTCAGCTCTGGCCCTTCACCTGCTGTTCCTTCTACGCAGAACACTCTTCCAACCCCTTCCAAACCTGGCTCACCCATGTGGTCTTCCAGCTTCAGTGCAGACACCTTCCATCACTAAGCCTTGCCTGATTCCCCCGCCCTCCTCAGACTGACCAAGCATCCCCCACCTGTGCTCTCACAGCACCTGTGTGGCCCCTGGGGTGGGCTCTGAAGCCAGAGCTCTCAGCTGTGTGACCTTCGGCAAGTTGTTTAACCTCTCTGAGCCTCTCTCTCCCCTTCTGTTTAATGGGTGATACCCATTGTACATCTACACCTGAGTTTCAGTGAGCATTAAGTGGATTTTTGCAAAGCACTCAGCAACATGGCTGACACACAGCACTCCTCTCGATAAACATGACCATCGTAGTAGATGCTTCATTAATATTTTTTTGAATGGGGGCGCCTGGGTGGCTCAGTTGGTTAAGCGACTGCCTTCGGCTCAGGTCATGATCCTGGAGTCCCTGGATCGAGTCCCGCATCGGGCTCCCTGCTCAGCGAGGAGCCTGCTTCTCCCTCTAACCCTCCCCCCTCT
>NW_028009711.1:0-877 GCF_054177405.1 Leptonychotes weddellii | reverse complement strand
GGTTTGTTAGCTTCAACTGCAAAGAAAAATAATTTATCCAAAACGCCTTCACTAAATTATAAAATGGTTTATAGAGTAGGTAGAGTGGTGGCTTTTCCAGCAAGACTCCACTAACATACGTGTTTTTTTTCTGGCCAGTATGATATGCACGTACACATACACGTTATTTGAAGTAGCTGCTGACCTTCGGGAAATTCCACCTAAAATCCCTAATGCATGGCTTCCCTTAAGGCATCAGGAGATCTAGCAACTCTGGGCCTTCACTCCCGGCAGCCCATGGGGCAGGGCTGAGGAGAAGCTGCTCTACTTTTCGGTGGGGTGTGTGCCTTCCAGCCAGCCAGGGCTACCCTTGTCCCTGGGCGGGGCGGGGCGTTCCACTCTTAGGGTCCTCTGGCCCCCAATACCATCAGCACCCTGGGCCCTGCAAGCTTTGAGCTCGTGAGCTTTTGGTTTCAACCCAGAGAAGACCAGCATTCCATAAAGGATGCTGGCCTGGAGCCAAAGGAGCCCGGGGAACCTCCCAGCTCTGCCCCTACACCAAGAGGCCGTGCAGAGACAAGACCCCGGGCTTCTGAGCCAGACGGGCAAGCTCAAAGTTGAGTCCCAGTGTCCCACTTACTCAGTTGGGTGGTGCAAGGCATGTCGTTTCTGTTCCTTCAGCTGTATCACGGGAACAACACTGCCACCCTTCATTCATTGTATGGCCACGCTGTGCCTGGCACCTTGCAGTCTGGTCTCCAGCCGTCCCCGTATCTCTGCTAGGTGGGATTGCCATGCACCACCGAAATGGAGGCCGACAAAGCTCCCAGGGAGAGAACCAATAACAGAGGCTAAGTTAGGATCCAAACACCCACGGGCCTGTGTAGACACCTGTGAC
>NW_028009710.1:0-877 GCF_054177405.1 Leptonychotes weddellii | reverse complement strand
TCAGTAGGTGCATGAGAAAATAAACCATGGTACATCCAGAAATGGAATATTATCCACCACTAAAAGAAATGAGCTATCAGGCCATGCAAATATATAAAGGAAACTTAAATGCATACTACTAAGCAAAGGAATCCAATCTGAAAGGGCTACATACTGTATAATTTCAACTATATGACATTCTGGAGACAGTAAAAAAAATTAGTGGTTGCCAGGGTTTAAGGGCAGGGGAAGGATGAATAAGTAGAGCACGGATTTTTAGGGCAGTGAAAACACTCTGTGTGATACTAAAATGGTGGACATCTGTCATTATATATTTTCTAAACCCACAGAATGTACAACACTGAGGGTGAACCCTAATATAAACTATGGCTTTGAGTAATTACAATGTGTCAATATAGGTTCATCATTTAACAAAGTACCACCTGGGGGGGAATGTTTGATAATGGGGCAGGATGTACATATGCAGGTGACTGTGGTATATGGGAAATCTCTATTTTCTATTCACTTGTGCTGTGAACCGAAAATTCCTCTATGAAAAAAGTAAGTAAGTACATCTTTCCTTGAGAAATACACTCAGGTTAGGAAAATGTTATTTTCATTAGACCCACAACAGAGCATTAGGTAAATGTACCAGCAGAATGAAAAGATCTCTTTGTAGGCTAGAAGTGCATAATCTCTCCTTTTAATCTGAACCTTTCTGTTTCTGGCTCAGCAACAGAAATTCACAAAAGTGTCTGGTCCAAGCTCTGCCCTAGGCAAAAGTGTAAATTTCACAAATTACCTTAGATCCACTTTCAAAATATTTCTCAGTCCTCTCCTGCAGTCCACACTCAATGACTCATCTCCATCCAAACCTATTCTCAAGAAAGAATGTGGT
>NW_028009709.1:0-877 GCF_054177405.1 Leptonychotes weddellii | reverse complement strand
AATGAAAGGCACAGCATAGGGAATACGGTCAATGGTATGGTCATAGTGTTGCATGGGGACAGATGGCAGCTGCACTTGTGGGGAGCACAGCACAACGTAAAGACTTGTCCAATCACTATGCGTACACCTGAAACTAATGTAACATTGTGTGTCAGTTCTATTTCAATGAAAAGAGTTGGATGCTGAATTAAAAAAAAAATGAGGTCTGGATAAAAGTACAATTGGGTAGATATCCAAAGAGCTGAGCATAGGCCCCACAGGACCTAGGCTGGGAAGATGTAAATCTGCAGAGGGAGGGTTTCCAGGGACGGGCCACAGGAGTCTGTCCTGGCTTTCCTCCAAGACCACGGCACTGGGTCAAGTTTCCTCCAAAAGAGGAATCCCCCGCTATTACACTAACACGCAAACTTGCGACCCGGGCAGTCCCTCTCAGGCCACACCCCATTCTGTATTCATATGTGTATCCTCCCTGGGACTCTATATTCCTTCAGAGTGGGGATGGGGCCTTATCCATCTTGTATGTCCTGTATCATTTAGCTCAGTGCTCATTTAGCTCAGCCCACCGTAGGAGTTCAGTACACACACACACACACACACACACACACACACACACGTCCATGTTTCTCAAATGTATGCATGCTCCCCACCTCGAGTGGGTGGATGGCGATTTACTAATGCTTCAGAGAATAGAATTTGGAGTCACAGGGACCTCCAGAGGTGGAAAGATGGAAGGAAACCAATGAGATGAAACTGGATGGGGATTCATTCATTCAAAAGATACTTCTTTTTTTTTTTTTATTCTTATGTTAATCCCCATACATTACATCATTAGTTTTTGATGAAGTGTTCCATGATTCATTGTTTGTGCATAACACCC
>NW_028009708.1:0-877 GCF_054177405.1 Leptonychotes weddellii | reverse complement strand
GGAGAAGGAAAACCCACAGGGAGGGGATATTATTGCAGCCAGGAGCAAATGCACTGGGATGGAGTGTGGTGGGTATCTCATGGTGGGAGCAGGTCGTGGGCACGCACAGGCGGATGGAGGGCGACCTGGCGGTGGTGTCGGCCCGAGTGCAGAGTCATGCCATCGCTATGGGCTTCTGGTCCCAGACACAAGCAAGACCCCCGGCTGTCGAGTTCAGGCCAGAGTGAAGGGTCAGGAGCAGAAGGCCGGGGCCTTTGCTTATGGTGAGAGAGGCGGTCCAGAGGTGTGGGAGGTTCAGGGAGGCTGTGCAGGTGGAAGCCACAGGATGGCCAGCTGAGCAGGCGTGGGGCCTGAGCCTCTGGAAGAGCCCAGTGGCCGGTTCTGAGCTGTGATGCTCGGAGGGGCAGAGTCCAGGGAGAGGGACCTCAGGAGCCAGGGTCGCCTGGGGCTGGACGGGATGCTGGCTGGACACCCAGGGTGAGACTGAGGATGGGGAAGGTCACCAGGGGCCACCTTCACAGAGCAGAGAGGGTGGAGGAGAGCAGAGACCCGTCCGGGGGCCCCTGCAGGAGGAGGCGCGGGGGAGCCTAGAGGCGAGCGTGCGGGAAGGCATGGTGCCTCAGGAGCTGAGGCACCCAAGCCCTTCTCACGAGGAGCTCAGCTCAGGGGGGTCGGGCGGCCAGGGCTTCCTGAGCAGCTCGCTGGTGGTCGCGCTAGATGGAGCAGACTTAAATTTCCATAAAGTTTCAGCTCAAATTGCAGAAAGCCAGTTTTATTAAATTAAACAAATATAAAGTTTTTATGAGGTAAAAATAAATCATTTAAAATTTTCAGAATTTGTGCTGTGTTCCTCACACTGAGGCCTTTCTTCTGCGTT
>NW_028009707.1:0-877 GCF_054177405.1 Leptonychotes weddellii | reverse complement strand
AAATAAAATCTTTAAAAAAAAAAATGATACAGAGCTTGTTGTAAAAGTCAATCAGTTCAGCAAAGTAAAAATCACCTCAATCCTGCCACTTTTACTGTTTTGGTCAGCAACCTTCCTACACACACACACTCTCTCTCTCTCTTTAGTAGCCGTGCTGTTCTGTAGCCTGCTTTCAGGAAAAGAAGAGCTGATGTTTACAAGCTGTATGACCACCGAGCCCCACCCCCCCAGCTGTGTGGCTGGGGATCCGGGCCGGACGGTGTGGCAGCAGGGACCCACGGGGAGGCGGTGGCACCCTCCTGCTCCCCAGTAACTGCTGTGGGTGACTCCCCAGGCCAACGAGCAGGCATTCACCACATGCTCTTCGATAAAACATAACTTAGCACAGAGGGCCGTGTGTGGCCTTTGAGGGATCACTCTCTGAGCTTGGGGGAGGCGGTGTGGGCGAGAGAGAGAACACACGCGCACATACACTCACGCACATCGGGGGAGATCCCGAGCCCAGGGGGCTGCACCGGGGGCCCCAAATGGACCCTCCAGGCAACAGTGACCTCCCGCTGGGGAGTGGGAGGGACTGTTGGTATCACTCAGGCAGACACGCCATCCCTCTGGGGTGTCACCAGAGCATGTTGGCAGCCCCTGGCCCTGCCCATTTTCCCTCCTTGGCCAGTGGGATCGGTCTGCTCCTGTCGCCTATGACCCTGAAAGCTGCCACGGACAAGCAAAGGCCTACTGCCTGTCTGCTGGCGTCCAGCTCACCTGCTCTGGTCTTTCCTGACCCTGCGGTCAGGGCAATTTATCTAACACTCACACCAGATCATAGCTCTCTCCTGCTTTAGCACCTTGCCTGGGCGCAAGGACCGTGTGGACTGGCTTC
>NW_028009706.1:0-11836 GCF_054177405.1 Leptonychotes weddellii | reverse complement strand
CCCCTCCCCTCTAGAACCCTCAGTTTGTTTTTCAGAGTCCATCGTCTCTCATGGTTCGTCTACCCCTCCGATTTCCCCCGCTTCATTCTTCCCCTCCTGCTACCTTCTTCTTCTTCTTCTTTTTTTTTTCTTAACATATATTGCATTATTTGTTTCAGAGGTACAGATCTGAGATTCAACAGTCTTGCACAATTCACAGTGCTTACCAGAGCACATACCCTCCCCAGACATATCTTAATTAGTAGGACTTTTTCATGTCAAGTGACAGAAAATCTAAAGTCAAGTTGGCTTTTAACAAAAAGAAGTAGAATTCCATTTCTAATAACATCAATAGTTAGGTATTTGACCTGACCCTTCCTCTTAGAAAAAATAAAAATGCTATATTAAATAAAATATTTTAGAAAGTATTGGAGACATGCTAGATTGTGAGAAATTAAAGGCCATTGTCAAAGAAGGTGGGAGCCCAGAGAGGTAAATTAAGGATTCTTGTTTTGTTCAAAGAACATTTACCAAACTGGTTTTTTTGGGGGGGGGGCGGGGAGCAGTTTTGTTAGGTACAGGAGCCAGAAGACAAGACACAGCATTTTTTCAAGATGGGGCACCTCATGGGAGATCACCCCCAAGAAAGCTGGAACTCAAAAGGCCATTCTTCAGAGTAAGGGTGATCCAGAATTTAATCTGCTCTAGATCTCTACTCCCAGGGGTTTGTAGGAAAATGTACTTTTGTGCTGAACAGAACAGCGTTTAAAAGGCCCTGAAAAGTTTGAACAATAGATTGGCCCTCAAGTGAATGTTTAGCTTAAATCTGCATCACTTTGGTGGTCCAATACGCACCCCAGAATTGGCAGAGCGAATCCAAATCTTTGGATAAAGATATCTTTATCCTCGGTCCTGAATGTCTACAAAACAATTTCTAAGTTAAATGACAAGCTAAAAAAAGGTGGGGGGTGGTGGCAACTAAGCCCAGAAGAAAATAGGGAACCATATCCTAATCCTAATCATTGTAATAGACTCCAAGACAAGGATTTGAAGGTATGTAGATGATTTGGGCAGTGCAAGTGACACTGGCTGGGAAATGGGAGATGTGAGATCGGGAAGGCAGCCGATAAAGCCCAGTGTAGGAAATTAGAATTTAAACTCACGGGGAAACCGAGAAATAGTACAAAACACATATCTCAGAATAATCCATCTAAGAGGTGAGGAAACTCACCTTTATGCCAATTCTGGTCGAGCGAACACTCGTTGACGGTTGCTCCCGTGTGGGGGTTGATGTTGTGAATTGCTTTGCACTACTAGCCAGCCACACACATGGGTAGCAGAGTTGCCCTGGTTCCGAGGAGAAGAGCCATCATGTGCAGAATAGACAGCCGACGTGGCAGCTGGGAGTCAGCAGAGCACCAAAAGTTCCCAGGGATAAGGGCAGGGCACTGGCAGAAACAGACTCAGAAAGACCAAAGATAAAATGATCAGACACTGATCAGAAAGCCCTAAAATAAAGACAAATTTGCAAAGTCTTAGGATGGTACAGAAAACTATAAGAAGTGACAGATTTTGTAAATAAACCAAATAGAACTTCAGGAAATAAAAAATATAATAACCTAAATTAAAAGAACTCAATGGGTGGTAAATTATACTTCAATAAAGTTGATTTAAAAAAAAAACCTCTGTAGATGGGGCTTAATAGCAGATGGAATGCAGGTGAATAGAGCATTGGTGAATTGGAGGATAGACAGGTAAAAAATTATCCAGAGGCAAAAAGAGGGAAAATGCAGATGAGAGTAAAAAGGTCTAACATCTGATTAGAGTCCAATAAGGAGAGGAGAGAGTGAAAAAGAAGAGATATTTAAAGAGACAGCAGTTGATAGCTTTCTAGAACTGAAGACAGACTCTAATCCCAAAGACTCAACCCAAAGAATCCAAATCAGGAAAAGAAAAAAAGAAACTCCTATCTAGACACACAGTGAATCTACAGAGAACTGAAGACAAACCGTCTTGAAAGCGGTCATAAAAAAAGATTACTTCGAAGGAGTGGCAGTTAGTAGACTGGTAGCTAGCTCCTTAACAATAATAATGGAAGCCAGTATTCAATAGAATATGATCCTTATTAAGTCGAAAATATATCCACCAAAATAAAATCCTATACCTTAAAAAAAAATTTCAAGATCGAAGATGAAATAGCTATTTTAAGTTAAAAATCCATACTTCATTTCTAGCAGGCCCTGACTAAAAAGTTCTGAAAGTCAAAAGGAAGAAGAATGATCTTACATTGAGGGTTTGATGTGCAAGAAGTAATTCAAAACAAAAAAGTGGTAAATATATTGGTACATTTAAGTAAGTATTGGGTGTATGAAACAATAATGTCTAATGGGGTCAAAATGTATAATTAAAGTCCATGACAAACAATAATAGAGAAGTGGAGAAGGAGTGAGGTGGAGCTGAAGTCTTCAAGGAAGTAGGGAGAAGGTAGAGATTAAACATACATAGGATACACATTGGAATTTTTAGGTCACCACTAAAAGAAAAGAAATTGAAAAGAATATAAAGTAGTTGAAAAAATGGAGAAATAAAATATAATCAACTCAAAAGAAGGTAAGAAGAACAAAAAAGATATAGGGAAGGTGAGACATAGAGTATATAGAAATGATGAGAGGGTATCATGACCTAAGGTTTATAATTAATATAATTCTGTGCACTTGAATTGTTTTAATCAGTTGACTGAATTTAATAAATATTTATGAAATACCTTTTCTGTATAAAGATTTCTAATTGAGGTGGCATTTCCTGGGGTAAGGCCACCACCTTGGTTAAAAGGTATATTCCCATGAGGAAGCAAGATAGGGAAGGCAGGCTTTGGCCTCAAGTTTGTGGAGGAGGAAGGGATGGGGGTAGGGCAAGTTTAGCAGGGGCCAAGGAAACTGGGTCAGGAGTCGAGGTCTGTTCCAGAGTGGAGGCCATAGGGAGGGGAAAGAAGGAGATGAGGGAGGAGTGGCAGAGAGTAGAAGAGGTCAAAGCCATAGAGAAGACAACCAATTGGAGGTGAGCAGGAGAGGAGAGGAAAGGAGGGGCTCAGAGGAGGCTCCGTGTAACATGAACAGGAGAATGAGATACAGGACCCAGGAATAAGGAAGTCAGGAGGAGGAACTCTTTTATGGGGAGTCAGGGAGGAAGAGGAGGAAGAGGCTGGGGCAATATTAATAATATTTAACCGCCGGGATAACAATGGTGAGGTCCAAGGCCAGCAGCATCCTGAAGTCCCCACTCCAGGCCTTACCCCCTAGCACCACGCCAGGATTGGTGGGTATGGTTAGGTCTTGGGAGGGGAAGAGTCCTGGGGAGGGGACAGGGTGCTAGGCAGCAGTGTTTGGAAGTATTTTATTTATTTTTGGTTTCAGGAGTAGTAGTATTTAGTGATTTATCACTTATAACACTCAGTCTGCACTTGAAATTTGAGAAGAGTTTAAAAAAATAAAAATAGCAAAATCAATCTAAAAATTGGAAAGGAAATAATAATTAAAGGTAGAAATTATAGAACTACAAAACAAACAATAGAGAAGATTTTAAAAAATCCATAATCTATTTTTTTATTTAATGACTGATCTTGTTAGAGATTTTTCCAAAGAAAGAAAACATAAATAACTATTATCAGAAATAACAGGGACATCACTATAGATCTTCCAGTTCTTAAAAGGTTAGTGAGAAATGGGGTGCCTGGGTGGCTCTGTCGGCTAAGCCTTGGACTCTTGATTTCGGCTCAGGTCATGATCTCAGGGTCCTGGGATCGAGCCCTGTGTTGGGCTCCCTGCTCGAAGGGAGTCTGCTTGAGATTCTCTCCCTCCCTCTTCCTCAGCCCCTCACCCAGCTCGTGCACGTGTGTGCTCTCTTTCTCTCTAAAATAAGCAAGTAAATAAATCTTAAAAAAAAAAAATAAAGCTTAGTGTGAAAGAAGTATGAACAACATTATGCTGATAACTTTGAAAATTTAGAAAAACTGAAACATTTCTATTAGAGAAATGAACTTACCAAAGCATACAAAAGAAGTAGCAAGTATGGGTAGTTATCTAATGACTAAAGGATCTGGAACCATAGTTAAAGCCAGAGAATATCCCAAATTATATTTTCCAGTGACTTCTGTCTGCCATTCCAGAAGAAATACTTCCAACCTAAAACTCTTTCAGAGAATCAGAAAAGATGACCCTGTTCCCAATTAAAATTTTAATGTCCTAATAATATTGCTACCACCTATTAAGATGTGAAAGAACTGTACTCAGGAAGAGAAATCATGCACAAAATATAAGCAAACATTATTATCTAGCTTCTGCTGCCATCAGATGCCCAACCTGCCAGCAACAAAGACCAGAACTATGCCCCTGATACAGTGTCATCTGTCTAGGGAATCAACCCGTCACTTGGGAGCAAGTATATCTTGTCAGAGTTGAGAAACCACAGAAGGATGGTGGCTCTTACTGGAGATTAGCATTCCCAGCAGGAACTCCTTGGGCTGGAGGGACGTAGAGAGCATTACCAGAGCCCAGAACCTGGGGCCTTTGGGTAGAGGCTGGAACCATGATGGCACAGGGAGACACAAAGGGAAGGGCTACGCGTGGTGGGAGCCTCAAAGAGGAGACACAGCTGCCGCCCAGCCACTGCCCTAGAGTCTGAGTGACAAAGACATTCCCTGGTTTCTCCTCTCCAATATTCTAATCTTCCTCCAATCCCTCCCTTTGGTCACATTCAACCGAAAACCAGAGGACAAGACAATCTGCTAATATAATACATAAATTTATTTCTCTTGGGGCACAGAACAAGGTGAAAGATGGAGAGTGTATCTGGAGGGCAAACAAACTATACAGGATAGAGGAGGAATAATTACCACCAAAGTTAGGCAAGGGGTTACCTCTGGGAGGTGGGAGAAGTATATAGGTGCCTTCTGACATGCTAGAAATATTCTCTCTTGCCTTGCTTGGTGGTGACATTGGTGTTTGCTTTAGAATTGTATTATTATTATTATTATTATTATTATTATTTTAAATATAAAGAACACAGCCTCTTTGTTTCCTCTTGAGACATCAATGTTCGGTTTGTATGAGAGCACGCGCAGTACTAGAGAGAGTGGCCAGGTCTTCCATTTGCTCCAAAGCATTCCAGTGGAGGAAAAGCCTAAACAGGATCTAGACGGTTTCCATCTGTCACTATTCAGCTAATCAAATCTATAGCTTGGTATTCCTTGATTAGGACGGCCCCAACAAGGCCCCACGTGATAACAGCCAAGGGTGGAGGTGGGAGATATGGATGATTCAATGGGCATGTGCAGTTTAGCCCGATGTCCCCATGTGCTCTCTAAAATTCCCTTATTTGGTCAGAGCTGAGAGTGGTGTCAGAGTGGTGGCCCATCTTTGCTCACTGCTCCTCTGATTCTGCCCTGCGGCTTTCGAGGGAGAGTAGGTTCAGATGGTCTCGGAGCTGGTGGGGGCCATTCCCTTGGCAGCTTGCTGGGCTAAGCAGTACTTGTAGCTTTTGGGGCTCTCCAGGTTCACCACAGACATAGGTACCCTCACAGCATCGAGTCCATTCACTGTCGCCCACTGTGTAATGGGCTCTTCTGGTAACCTTAATGCATGTGGGGCCATCACAACACCGATTTTTAAAAAATTTTTTATTTAAATTCAGTTTAGTTAACATATAGTGTATTATTATTTCCAGGGGGAGAATTTACTGACTCATCAGTTGCTTATAACACCCAGTGCCCTCCTTAATGCCCATCACCCACTCCATCTCCCCCACCTCCCACCCCTCCAACAACCCTCAGTTTGCTTCCTAGAGTTAAGAGTCTCTCAGGTTTTGCCTCCCTCTCTGATTTTATCTTATTTTAGTTTTGAAGAAATGGTGGGCAACTATTTCAGGGTTTAGTTAGCATTTGAAGTTGTTCATCCCCACCTCCAGGTGACAACTTCTCAGAAACTTCACAGTCCTCTCACTTGCCCTGGTCTGGATCTTCTCCAATTTTCCTCCTTGTCTCAACAATTTCTCCTCCTCAAACCGTTTCTTGTTTTCAGGGGAGGCATATACAGCCAGACCTTGAGAGAGTAGTCAATTCTGGCCCAAAGATTTCTTCACTGAGACCAGTTCCCCCCGGGACGCCAAGTCTTCCCACCGCCCGCGTGAGGAGGAGCTCCAGGTTGCCTGCGGGCCCGTGGTGGTGTCCTCCGCTAGCTTGTGGAGCCATGTGGCCATTGCAGGCCCGCCTTGCGGCCCTCTCTGGACAGCAGCACCTCCCATGCACGATGACCGTGTCCTGATTGTGAGAGAGGCTCAAGTCCTGCTCCACGCTGTGGGTGGCCCCTGCAAGTGAGTGTGACCTCAGCAAGCCCCAGCTCCTCGCCGCAGGGCCCTCCCCCTGCAGGGCCCACTCCCCCATCCCGCCCCCAGGCAGCCCTGCCCTGTTTCCCTGGCGCCTAGGGAGAACCTATAATTGCTTTTTTTTTTAATATTTTATTTATTTATTTGAGAGAGACAGAGATAGTGAGAGTGAGAGAGAGCTTGAGCAGGAAGGAGGGGGAGAAGCAGGCTCCCCGCCGAGCAGGGAGCCTGATGCGGGGCTCGATCCCAGGACCCCGGGATCATGACCTGAGCCGAAGGCAGAGGCTTAACCATCTGAGCCACCCAGGCGCCCCCCTATAATTGCTTTTAAACCTCACATATATTTTAGGTTCTTTTTTTGTATGAATGATGTAGCTCATAAAAGTACAAACAAGAAAATTCCCAGAGTCACATAACTGAGAAACCCAGAAGTAGGATTAACTTTAAGTGCCTTTTATTCTGAGGGTCAGTTGTTGTCAGCGATGCTCTTCTCTGTCATCCCACCTCATCCTCAGGGTGACCGCAACAATCTCACCTTTCACCACACTGATTCTCACTCCCCATTTCCCAGAAACTTCAGTAAATATTTCATTACTTCTTTCTGCATCACATGCCCATTCCTGACCCAATTATTATGGCTGAGGGGTGAGGGGAATCACTCCCACGTAAATTGTATTAGCTGAGGCTGGAAGACAGGTGAATCCTCCCAAGGAATGAGTTCCATTAGATGAAGAAAATGGTGAGGCCCATTCCAAGTGGGCCATCCTACATGATTCGCTTTAATCAGTCCTTATCCACCCATTCCTGGGTTGATGGTCGCTCATGTCTCATATAATGCCTACCAGAAGCTGGAGAGACACACAAAATGAGGGAAATGACAGCTGAGCTCTGTGTGGATTTGTGTTTCTATTCTGAGTCCTTACACATTATCCTTAAATAATACTTATTAGTTGATTCCCTGAAATATCAAATAATTGCTTAAGTCACAGGATAAGTTTCTCTGAGCTGTCTCCCCCTTCATCACCCCAGACACCTTGAGAGGTCACTACATCTGGCTCTGAAAGGGATTAGAGATACAAGCAGCTGAGAGGCTCACCGTATGAATGAAGGTAACTATTCAGTGTGGTACAGATAGCATAGACTCTGCATTTGGTTTACTGCATATGTAAGCAATAATTTCAGATGTTTTAAACACTCTTAATCATTTCTTTTGAACACACACCTGTGTGTCCTTTATGTCTATATCTTAATATGTATTTATCAAACTTTTCTTTGAAGCATAGTATTGAATAAACTTTTTAACGGTAAATTTAATTGTTGAATACATTTAATTAATCTCCCAGGTGTGGTGAACACAGAATGGTTCTTTTCAGAGTCCAATTTGGGGAGATTCATTGCCCCAGCTGCTGGGAATGCCATCAGCAGACAGTTTTCAGCTGTTAGTCCCTTCAGGGAGCCTCAGCTGTAGAAAGCCATCTTTCCCCCAAATCATGCCTTTTTGGGGTGGTGTGATGGTTAAATGTATGTGTCAACTTGGCTAGACCACTATACCCAGATAGCTGGTCAAACTTTATTCTAGATGTTTCTGTGGAGGTATTTGTTAGAGAGACTAACATTTAAATCGGAAGACTGATTTCAGTACAGCTAATTGTCCTCCATCATGTGGGTGGGTATAATATAATCACCTGAAGGCCTACATAGCAAAAGGCTGAGCTTCCCGGAAACAGAGATCATTTTGCCAGCAAACTGTCTCTGGAGTCGAACCAAGACTTCTCTCTGGGGCTCCGTCCTGCCAGCCTGCTCTGCAGATTTCGGATTTACCAGGCCTCCACGATTTTGTGAGTCATTCCCTTAAAACAAATTTTTTCGCTCGCTCTCTGTTGAGCTTGTGTTGTAGCTCGACTTCTGCCCAATCCAGCTTCCTTGCCCTACCTTCTACCTGTGTTTACCTGTGTTGATCCCACGGTCACTCCCTAATAAACATACTGAATACTACACTCCATCAGGGTTTGCTTCTTGGAGGACCTAGCTTACAACAAAAAGAAGATGGAATGTATAAGGCAACTATAATAATTCCCATTCTCCCTGAGAAAAATATTCCAAAGTCTAGAAGGAGGATAGAAAAGGCAAACAACTGAAGCCTGGGCTGAAAAGCAAGTTAACTGAAGAGAATTCCTTAGTTTGGAAACAGAAAGGAAAAACATGGGGAAACTTCTTATCAAGGTGTTTATCTTTTCCATTCGGGTAGAAAACAATATTCTCCCTAGTCGGCTGCCTCTGAGGTTTGAAGGAGAATGATTTGGACAGAGTTCCAGAGCAAGAAACACAGAGAAGCATTGGATTTCCAGTGATATACCAGGGCACATCTCTATTAGGAGATGGGATGAGGGGTGTCTTGTATCTCTGAGGGGAGAAAATGAGAAATAATGTATCCCACTTCCCCCTCCTTTCCCTGCTCTCCCGCCTTCCCCAATACACTGGGGACTGATTAGTTACATGTTCACACTCTAATTTGTTACATTTTGTAACCTACGGCCTGTGTTTTTAAAGGTTAAGCTTTCTTTTTTTCTGCCGTCACACCAGTAACTCCCTTAATTACTCAGAAAATAAGCTTAAAGTTGGGGCAATTTAATTTAGTTTACATGGTGGTGTTTGAGTCCTCAACTAGCCCACAGAGTTTGGCTGTTACTGACATATTTAGTTCTTTTGGGAAGCTCAGATTTCTCTTTTGGATTTTCCTGATCCACTGTTCATCTCTGTGGATATATTTCTCTTGTCCATGTGAGGCAGAAATGAGATATAATATAGCAAGATAATTTGAAAATTTAGTGTAATTGAATTTGAGTTGTGTTTCTTGCTGCTGTAGACACAGAAAGAAGGAATGCAACTTTACTTGGATCCCCTTTCCTAGGAAGATACTAAGTCTTTATTCTCCAGCCCTATCTTTCCCCTCCTCAACCATGGTAAGGAGACTCACATCTTAGGAACAATTTCTTGGGACTTGAATTTTTCTTTAAAAGAGGCATTGATATTTCATCTGGGCTGGGCCGGGGGTGGGGGGAGTAAAAGTTGTTACCTTCAGTGGATGGGAGTTGTGTGTTGACTGGAAAGAGGCATGAGGGAACTTTCTGGGGTGATGGGAATGTTCTCTACTTTGATCTGGGTGATAGCTACATGAGAGTATGTAGATGTAAACATCATTGATCTGTACACTGTATGGAAATTATCTATGGATACATAAAATGTGTATATATACATAGAGATGCACTAGTTGATAATATCACTGTTCCTGAAACAGCCACAAGCCTGACTCTCCAGAGACTGGAACTTAGATTTATCCCCTTGCCACTAGTCTGCCCTTGTGAACATTTATTCCATAAGAGAATGTCAGGGGACATGCCTTGGAAGTTATAATTACCAGAAAATATTTATCTGTCTCATAGCAAAGTGAAAAGGAAGATTACTATCATTTCTTCAATGTGTGGAAAAGGAACGAATTAAAAAAAAAAAAAGAATAAAGTAAAATTTCTTCTTTCCAGGTTTACTTCCCACAGTCTGATATTTCCATTGTGAGCTTGGTAATGTGAAGGGGATAGACACTCCTGTTAGCATCTAGGAAAGATGAGTCAGAAATCAATCCAACAACTGATAGAAAATCTGTTCATTTTTGTCATTGAATTTGTTCCAAGGAAATTTCCATTTTTTTCCTCTTTGGCATGAAGCCATTTAGACCAGCCAGTACACCTTCATATACATCAGTGACTTTTGGCTTTTCACATACACTGTGGCCAGTCTCTATTCGTAATTGTTCCATTGGACCACTTTGCTGACCTCTAGGATGCTGCCATTATGAAGCTCCTTAGTACCTGAACCAGCTTGGTTATATTCTTGATGTTTGAGATCTGTTTCTTCTGGCCAGTGGCCAACTGCTTGGACATATCTAAGATTTTTTCATTGTTATTGCTGAGGTAGAATGCTATCTTTCTTGAAATAGCCAGAGGCTCTCTGGGACCCTTTGGAACAACACCAATACTGGACAATACAAATACTTCCTTTGCCCTAGCAGGAGTGGGTATGGGTACAGTTTACAAATCTGTAACTCCTCTGGGGCGTGTAGCTTTGGCTTCCAGAAATCTGCCATTTTGTTTGTCAAGAAAAGAAACAAGTTACAGATGAGAAGGAGACAATCTCAAGAGAGGCCTTTGTTGAATAGCCTAGGACTGTCATGTGTAGAGAGCTGTGAAGACACAGACTCTGACTCTGACATTTGTGTACAGAAGATTTACTGGGGAATGCTCTGGCACCTGTTAAGAAGTGCGAAAAGCAGAATTTTCAGAGGGAGAAGTTTAACAGTGATATGATTGCAATTTTCAATCATTAACAAAAAGAGCTCTGCAGCTGGGATGGCCTTTCAGAGAAGTACCAAACTGGCAAAGAGACTAGAGCTTTCTACCTCCATATGGATCAGCTGGGGAGGGAGCATAAGCTTGGTCAAAGCAGATTCTTTTATCTGAGGGCGATTCCCCATGCAGAACACAACTGTGAGCCTATGGCTGGAGACCTATTTCCAGTGGCTGGGGAAATGAGTGCCTTGGTCTTGATCCATGAGGATCCATTTTTCATGTCACTTGGATCCACTTGTTCTATATAGTAAGTTCATACCACCTGTGAAGATGTCCTCTAGGATCCTGATTAGTTTTTTTTCCTGGAGAAACTTACAAAAAGAAAATCAGGGGGATATGCTGTAGCTCCTTGCTGTGGCTGATCTTGACAACACAACTGATACTCATCATCTCCCTCTTCCAGTCCCTTTCTAGAAAACCCTCACCCTTGTTTAGTACCTCTGATGCTCTAGATGGCTTAACTGAAGGGATACCCAGGCCCTAATCCATGAACAGTGAAGGTGACTTGGTTGGTTTTTGGTGGGCCTGGAATGAGAAAGATTAGAAGATCAGAGAAAAGTGGTCTGGAGGAGAGGTTGGTGGGTGTTGGCATGAAATGTGAAGGGCTTTATTTAACATGTTAGCATCCACCAGAGTGTCAAGCACAGAAGGTTGTTTCTTAATAACCGACTACACAGAATGACTTGACTAGTGTTAGCTTCTGTCAGTGGCTACCCATGTGCTTGGGCACTTGAAGAAGTAGCCATGGTGGCAGGGATGCAGGCTATGTGGTCCCCATAGCATGGGCTCCCACCTGCCAAGACTAATCTACCTTCTGCTGCCACGGAATGCCCAGCCTGCCAGCAATGAAGACCGGTGCTAAGCCCCTGATCTAGTGTCATCCGTTGAGGGATCAACCAGTCACTTGGTAGTAAGTATAACACTGGACCCTTTATTTTTTTTTTTAATTTATTTTTTTTGATGTAGTGTTCCATGATTCATTGTTTGCATATAACACCCAGTGCTCCATTCAATAACGTGCCCTCTTTAATACTCATCACCAGGCTAACCCATCCCCCCACCCCCCTCCCCTCTAG
>NW_028009705.1:0-877 GCF_054177405.1 Leptonychotes weddellii | reverse complement strand
GTTATTGGGAAATACTCCCCCGCGGGCCCTGCTACTTCCCAACCCAGGTTATTCACCCCACAGGCTCCCTAAGGTCATCTCCATCCTGGAAGACCCTGTACTCCTGGTTTCCGCTCCCACACCCCACTACTGCCTTCCCAGGACCCTGACCAGAAAATTATGAACCTAAGCTCCAGCCTAGACTTCAGGCTTATTTTATATGTTGACCTGAAACCTTTACTCTGGGCTCAACTTCTCCTTTTCTTCCCATGAATTCTGCTCTCTAGGTGGCTGTGAGATCCTTGGGGTCGTTATCTAATAACTAAGCGCTCACTTACATGTTGCTCACTTGTGTCACGTACCGTTCTCCCTTATACTCGCCACAAGCCTAGGATCAGTGTTACTATCATCCCCATTTGAGGAGTGAAACGAGGGGCTGTGGATTTCAGAAACCTCTCTGGAAGTCGCACGACTAGTGAGAACCTGGAGTCCCAAAGTCTGTGCTCTGCGACGCTGGTTAGAAAGGAGAGGAGCAGCCCTCGGCAGCCACAGGTCCCAAAGGCCACAGTGGGCCTTCCTCTCCCTTCAAATACACACTAAGGCAGGCTGCCTTACTGGGAGCACCGTTCTCCACTGTCGGACCCTTCATCTCAAGTTCTGAGACGGAAGCTCCCCCAGCATTCACCACCACGCCCCTACCTCCGCCCAGGAACCCGACAGGCGACCCAACACTACAACCCACGGCACTGACAGCTCTGTGCTGGGTGTCTCTTCCGTGTCACCCGCTCACTTCTCCCGCGCTGGGGCGCCCGCCGCTGCCCGCCCGCCCTCCCTCTCACCGAGGCGCCCGCCGCTGCCCGCCCGCCCTCCCTCTCAGCGAGGGGCCCGCCGCCCCCCC
>NW_028009704.1:0-877 GCF_054177405.1 Leptonychotes weddellii | reverse complement strand
GCTAACTCTAACCATGGTTAGATGGTTCAGGATTATAAATAGAACCTCAAGGAGCTGGTGAATCATTTTCAACAATTAAATGACAATTTATCTTGGGCCCTTGCTTCCATGAATATAAAAAATAATTCTTAATTTTAATCATTGATTATCATAGCTACTACCCTCTTTTATTTTTAAGAGTATCAGCATGTACTATAATTATGCTATAGCCTTTTCTAGTAAAACACATTACATTTACTAGTTTTTTTTTTTAATCACTGACCTTAGAATTCAATGTGAATATTTTATAATATCCATTGTTTATTTTTCTGGTGCATCTTTTTTCCCCTTAAAACAAGGCTTTCTGGCAATGTATCTATAGCATCAATGCTATGAATAGGTATAAGCTTCTTAATTGGGAGACTCCATATATTATAGGATATGCTCACTGTAAAATGACAGCTGTATCATTCTCTAAAAGGACATCTAAGAATGTTTACTTGACAGCTAAACTTTTAGTGTAACAGCACGCTGGGAAAATGCACTGGACCCTGTATTGGGAGATCTGGAGTTTACACTCGTTAGTCACTAAATGATTAACTTTGATTCACCTCATCTTTCCAGGTTTCTGTCTTCTTGTTTGTGGATGAACATTTAGAAGATATATTCTCTAGTGGTGCTTCTAGTACCAAAACACTGTGAGCCCACATGTTTTATTCTGAGGTGGATAACAGAATATCAACAAATGTGTAACATTTTTTTATAAAATTATTTCAGCAACTGTCAGAGTTCTCTGGGAGAGGATTTTTAAATCCCGATTAGTATTTCAAATAGGTTATTTATGTAGAAGTGAGCCAAAAATCTGTGGCAAGAATTCAATAAGAGTCAATATAATTCT
>NW_028009703.1:0-877 GCF_054177405.1 Leptonychotes weddellii | reverse complement strand
TTCCTGTCAGGTCATCAACTGATTGGTTGAGGCCCACCCACATTAGGAAGAGCAATCTGTTTTACTAAGTCTACCAATTCAAATGTAAATCTCATCCAGAAAAACCCTCACAGACGCAGGCAGAATAATGTTTGACCAGGTGTCTGGGTGCCCTGTGGCCCAGTCAAGTTGACACATAGAATTAACCATCACAGAAGGGGAAGGATAGATATAAATATATGTATGTTGATAGTAGTGATGATTTTTGTCCTGTCCCATCAGTTTACACCTACAAGAATGTTCTGAGGCTCCCACGAGGGACTCTAGGAAGAGTTACTTCTGCTGACTTGAATTCTCCTGAAGTTTCCTCTGCAGTTATGTCATTTTGAGCCAAGCATGTAGTATAATGCCGAAAGAGGAGACAACAGGACTGTCAGGTGGGATGTGTGTCGGCAGGGCCCTGACTTGGAGCAGAGATGTTAACTGCAGATGCTGGAGTCACAAAGACTTGCATTTAAAGGCCAGCTTTGCTTCCGTTTTCTTACCCTTAAAATGGGCCATGGAATCCCTGCAGAGGATTTCTGTAAGAATGAAAAGGGCAAGTCTTTTTGGAGTACCCAGCACAGTGTTTGAAACACAGCAGTCACACGATGCATAGCAGGTGTGATGGGAGGAGGGCGAGGTGATTAAGGAGCAGTTACCTGCGTGTCCTTGGGAGGTGCACCGGCCTTCTAGGTTGGACTCCCACCTAAGCCCCTTACAGTTGTGTGACCTTGGGCAGGTTGCAGATACTCTAAGTCTCAATTTCTGAGCTGGTAAAATGAGGGTGTTGGGAAATTCAATTAGATATGCAGGTAACACACTAACACAGCATTTAACACAAGGTAAGTGCTTCAGA
>NW_028009702.1:0-877 GCF_054177405.1 Leptonychotes weddellii | reverse complement strand
AACGCAGAAGAAAGGCCTCAGTGTGAGGAACACAGCACAAATTCTGAAAATTTTAAATGATTTATTTTTACCTCATAAAAACTTTATATTTGTTTAATTTAATAAAACTGGCTTTCTGCAATTTGAGCTGAAACTTTATGGAAATTTAAGTCTGCTCCATCTAGCGCGACCACCAGCGAGCTGCTCAGGAAGCCCTGGCTGCCCGACCCCCCTGAGCTGAGCTCCTCGTGAGAAGGGCTTGGGTGCCTCAGCTCCTGAGGCACCATGCCTTCCCACACGCTCGCCTCTAGGCTCCCCCGCGCCTCCTCCTGCAGGGGCCCCCGGACGGGTCTCTGCTCTCCTCCACCCTCTCTGCTCTGTGAAGGTGGCCCCTGGTGACCTTCCCCATCCTCAGTCTCACCCTGGGTGTCCAGCCAGCATCCCGTCCAGCCCCAGGCGACCCTGGCTCCTGAGGTCCCTCTCCCTGGACTCTGCCCCTCCGAGCATCACAGCTCAGAACCGGCCACTGGGCTCTTCCAGAGGCTCAGGCCCCACGCCTGCTCAGCTGGCCATCCTGTGGCTTCCACCTGCACAGCCTCCCTGAACCTCCCACACCTCTGGACCGCCTCTCTCACCATAAGCAAAGGCCCCGGCCTTCTGCTCCTGACCCTTCACTCTGGCCTGAACTCGACAGCCGGGGGTCTTGCTTGTGTCTGGGACCAGAAGCCCATAGCAATGGCATGACTCTGCACTCGGGCCGACACCACCGCCAGGTCGCCCTCCATCCGCCTGTGCGTGCCCACGACCTGCTCCCACCATGAGATACCCACCACACTCCATCCCAGTGCATTTGCTCCTGGCTGCAATAATATCCCCTCCCTGTGGGTTTTCCTTCTCC
>NW_028009701.1:0-877 GCF_054177405.1 Leptonychotes weddellii | reverse complement strand
TGGCATATTGCTTATGAAGTTTAATTTTCTAATAGTTCATGAGGTGGAATGCACCTGCCGGTGCTACCAGGGGATGGATGTACGCTCTCCTCCAAAGATAGAACGGGACCCCTCCCGTGGCTTTTCCTGTCGAGCTGCGGCTGGAATCTGCCGAGATGGGCACGCTGTTTAAATTCCGTGGAATTACCGTACTTCCCTTCGAGCTGTCAAAAAAAAATTATGATTGCGTAGCCACTAACTATTACGTGAATGTGCTTTTATGTAATTGGCGTTGTATTCCATAGGAGACGGTACCAATATGGCCCGAACACGTCTGTAGATGTTTGGTGGTGGCGCTGGGGGTGTGCGAGTCTGCAGCGTGGCAGATTGCAGCCAATTTAGGTATCTTTGGCATGTTTATAAGTGAGTTCTTTCAAAATGGAAATAACATAAAACTGTGAAGTTGGAGCTTTACTTCTAGCAGAATACGGCCCATTACGAAAGAAAATCAACGGCTTTCTCTTACACCTTGTGTTTTGAATAGACAAATTTTTGTACTTCCCTTTACCAAACTGAAATATATACATAGTATATATACAATATATATCCTATATATAAAAATATGTATAGTCTGTGTTATATATACACTATGTATATACTATGTATGCTATATACAATATGTACACTATATAATACATATAGTATGTAATGTATACTCTATGTAATATGTATACTATATATAATATGTATGCTACATATAATGCATACTGTATGCAATATGGATAGTGTATAGTATAATACATATGTAATATGTATACTATGTATAATATGTACGCTATATATAATGCATACTGTATGCAATATGGATAGTGTATAGTATATAACATATGTAATATGT
>NW_028009700.1:0-877 GCF_054177405.1 Leptonychotes weddellii | reverse complement strand
GACAGACTATGGACTCTGAGAAACAAACTGAGGGTTCTAGTGGAGGGATGGGTTAGCCTGGTGATGGGTATTAAAGAGGACACATATTGAATGGAGCACTGGGTGTTATACGCAAACAATGAATCATGGAACACTACATCAAATAAATAGATAGATAGATAGATAGATAGATAGATAGATAGATAGATAGATAGATAAAATAAAAGATTTTCTGCAGTAATGCTTTCGAATTCGTGAATTTTTTTTCCACATAAGGACCAAGGACTTTAATGTACCTGAATATCTCCACAAATGAAAAGAGAATATCAATTCAACCTGTTGGCACCCTAGGGACATAGGTAACCAGCATTTACTAAATACCAGTTTCTTGAGGCCGGAATGTGAGACTCTAATGTCCTCTTAACACAGATTTCTCACATGTTGCTGCTGCCCTAAACCTTAAGTGCCAAATATGGAAAATGATGTCATACCGTAATTAACAGGTTCTCCTTGGCCAGACCTAACTTCCTTTCTGAAACAGCCCTAAATCCTTGGATGGACCACATGGAGAGCACCAGCATGCCAATATGACAACCTGGCCATAAGAAAGGCCTAAGCATGGCCTAAAGAAGATGCACTTCAGAAGCAGGACTGACAGTGTAAAAAAGGCAACAATGGCCTTGCCCTTAGCAAGTGAAATTTGTACCACTGTGCATTATAAAGACCAGAAGGACCTGTAAGTATTATCCCCTTGTTCCATACATATGCAGTAAGGAATTTAACCTTGCACAAAATGAGATCTGGCCTCTGCCCTCGGCTTTTGGGAGGTGATCTCTAAGCCCCTGGGATACCAAAGCTGACAAGAGTGTCTTTGTTGACCTGAGGACTTTGGGTCACA
>NW_028009699.1:0-877 GCF_054177405.1 Leptonychotes weddellii | reverse complement strand
CTCCACCCATTCTCTTATCATTGTCATGTTTTTCAGAAGAGCTCCATCATCTTGAGAACTCCCCAGGTTTACTGATCTGCAAACTGATCAGTTATTAATTCTTAGGTAACTGCATACATCTCTCTATGACTTTCCCCAATACTGATTGCTGTGTATTTCATGATGGCGTCCACTTTTTTTTTTTAGTTTTGTTTTTTGTTTTTTGTTTTGAGTGGGAGAGGGAGAGAGACTCTCAAGCAGGCTCCCCACTCAGCATGAAGCCTGACACAGGGCTTAATCTCACGACCCCTAGATGATGATCTGAGCCAAAATCAAGAGACGGATGCTCAACCGACTGAGCCCCCAGGCGCTCCTTTTAGTTATTATAATATATTTTATGAAATTTCTGTAGATCCCAAAGTTTGATGAGGGCTAAAAATCTGGAATTAGGTCATGTCCCTACTTATAATTACAGTGACAACAAGAGAAACGACCTCCGTGAAGTCAATTTGCCTTGATGCGCATCCCGCCGGGCTGGCTCCACTTGTCTAGAATCATGAACAGCTGGGCAGAGCCTTGACCGCAGTCCTGTCTTTCTTCCTCCAGTGGCTGGTGTGGGTGTGTTTCTCCTTCCTGCGTGGACGTGCCTGCCTCGTCCAGCCCTCCCCTCCTCGTCCCTCTGGCTTGGTGCCACAGAGAGGGGGCATGCACCTGGCCAGCGCTCAGTCCTGGCAGCCTTGTCCCAGGAGGGCTCTGGGGCAGCAGGCCCAGGATTCTGAGTACCGGTCATCTCCGCCACTCGGGGACCGCCAGGGCATCTGCGCCCATTCAGAGAGCTGCTACACATAAGCCGCACCCAGTTCCTTACCCTGAGACAGGTGGCGAGGTCCCTCCACCA
>NW_028009698.1:0-877 GCF_054177405.1 Leptonychotes weddellii | reverse complement strand
ACCACATTCTTTCTTGAGAATAGGTTTGGATGGAGATGAGTCATTGAGTGTGGACTGCAGGAGAGGACTGAGAAATATTTTGAAAGTGGATCTAAGGTAATTTGTGAAATTTACACTTTTGCCTAGGGCAGAGCTTGGACCAGACACTTTTGTGAATTTCTGTTGCTGAGCCAGAAACAGAAAGGTTCAGATTAAAGGGAGAGATTATGCACTTCTAGCCTACAAAGAGATCTTTTCATTCTGCTGGTACATTTACCTAATGCTCTGTTGTGGGTCTAATGAAAATAACATTTTCCTAACCTGAGTGTATTTCTCAAGGAAAGATGTACTTACTTACTTTTTTCATAGAGGAATTTTCGGTTCACAGCACAAGTGAATAGAAAATAGAGATTTCCCATATACCACAGTCACCTGCATATGTACATCCTGCCCCATTATCAAACATTCCCCCCCAGGTGGTACTTTGTTAAATGATGAACCTATATTGACACATTGTAATTACTCAAAGCCATAGTTTATATTAGGGTTCACCCTCAGTGTTGTACATTCTGTGGGTTTAGAAAATATATAATGACAGATGTCCACCATTTTAGTATCACACAGAGTGTTTTCACTGCCCTAAAAATCCGTGCTCTACTTATTCATCCTTCCCCTGCCCTTAAACCCTGGCAACCACTGATTTTTTTTACTGTCTCCAGAATGTCATATAGTTGAAATTATACAGTATGTAGCCCTTTCAGATTGGATTCCTTTGCTTAGTAGTATGCATTTAAGTTTCCTTTATATATTTGCATGGCCTGATAGCTCATTTCTTTTAGTGGTGGATAATATTCCATTTCTGGATGTACCATGGTTTATTTTCTCATGCACCTACTGA
>NW_028009697.1:0-877 GCF_054177405.1 Leptonychotes weddellii | reverse complement strand
AAAATTTCCTTGATGATTAACTTGATTATGTGCAGGGCTAAGCAGAAATTTCTAAGCTATAGGCGACAGCAGCAAGGGAAATAGAAGCAATATGGAGTCAGACATGCTAAGTTTCTCCCTATTACACCATAAGAAATACACTGGTATTTTATTTTATTATTTTATTTTATTTTATTATTTTATTTTTAAAGACTTATTTATTTGAGGAAGAGAGACGGGGGGAGGGGCAAAGGGAGAGGGAGAGAGAAAATCCCAAGCAAACTCCCTACTGAGCATGGGGCCCCTTCTGGGGCGGGGTGGGGTGGGGTGGGCTTGATCCCGCGACCCTGAGATCATGACCTCAACCAAAATCAAGAGTTAGACGCTTAACAGACTGAACCACCCAGGCGCCCCAGAAATATACTGGTATTTTAAATAAGAGGATTTTAAAATATTTTATACAAGGTTCTGATCTGAAAATAATTAGGCACAATGAAGATAAGTAGGGTGGAAAGCAATAAGTTGTACAGAGAGAAAGAAAGAAACAAACATGAATGAGCCTTACAAAAGTAGGTTTTTGATAAGAATTAGAAAAAAATAATTATGAAAAATGAATATTATACTATTAACCATTTTCCTCAAATCATTTTTATATGATTCTCTAAGCATAAAAAGCCATGGTAATTCCTTCTTCCCATGTCTGAAAAAAATGCTAAAGACATGGATGGTGATGATAGGAATAGTCTTTGCTTTATACATTACTTCACTGTGTCGCCACCTGCTTTGCCAGCTCAAAGAGTTAAGAAGAATGTCAGCCTCATAGTAGTCCTTACAAAGGGGCAACCTGATGAAACAGAAGAAAAATAAAAATCCCATTGCAAGATAATTATGGAATCAT
>NW_028009696.1:0-877 GCF_054177405.1 Leptonychotes weddellii | reverse complement strand
GGTTTGTTAGCTTCAACTGCAAAGAAAAATAATTTATCCAAAACGCCTTCACTAAATTATAAAATGGTTTATAGAGTAGGTAGAGTGGTGGCTTTTCCAGCAAGACTCCGCTAACATACGTGTTTTTTTTCTGGCCAGTATGATATGCACGTACACATACACGTTATTTG
This sequence comes from Leptonychotes weddellii, assembly GCF_054177405.1. NCBI lineage: Eukaryota > Metazoa > Chordata > Mammalia > Carnivora > Phocidae > Leptonychotes > Leptonychotes weddellii. Next base: position 707 of record NW_028009696.1, on the reverse strand, counting down.
AAGTAGCTGCTGACCTTCGGGAAATTCCACCTAAAATCCCTAATGCATGGCTTCCCTTAAGGCATCAGGAGATCTAGCAACTCTGGGCCTTCACTCCCGGCAGCCCATGGGGCAGGGCTGAGGAGAAGCTGCTCTACTTTTCGGTGGGGTGTGTGCCTTCCAGCCAGCCAGGGCTACCCTTGTCCCTGGGCGGGGCGGGACGTTCCACTCTTAGGGTCCTCTGGCCCCCAATACCATCAGCACCCTGGGCCCTGCAAGCTTTGAGCTCGTGAGCTTTTGGTTTCAACCCAGAGAAGACCAGCATTCCATAAAGGATGCTGGCCTGGAGCCAAAGGAGCCCGGGGAACCTCCCAGCTCTGCCCCTACACCAAGAGGCCGTGCAGAGACAAGACCCCGGGCTTCTGAGCCAGACGGGCAAGCTCAAAGTTGAGTCCCAGTGTCCCACTTACTCAGTTGGGTGGTGCAAGGCATGTCGTTTCTGTTCCTTCAGCTGTATCACGGGAACAACACTGCCACCCTTCATTCATTGTATGGCCACGCTGTGCCTGGCACCTTGCAGTCTGGTCTCCAGCCGTCCCCGTATCTCTGCTAGGTGGGATTGCCATGCACCACCAAAATGGAGGCCGACAAAGCTCCCAGGGAGAGAACCAATAACAGAGGCTAAGTTAGGATCCAAACACCCACGGGCCTGTGTAGACACCTGTGAC
>NW_028009695.1:0-11836 GCF_054177405.1 Leptonychotes weddellii | reverse complement strand
GGGCGCCTGGGTGGCTCAGTTGGTTAAGCGACTGCCTTCGGCTCAGGTCATGATCCTGGAGTCCCGGGATCGAGTCCCGCATCGGGCTCCCTGCTCGGCAGGGAGTCTGCTTCTCCCTCTGACCCTCCTCCCTCTCGTGCTCTCTGTCTCTCATTCTCTCTCTCTCAAATAAATAAATAAAATCTTTAAAAAAAAAAAAGCTGGATAATTCTATCAATAGCAGCTCGTGTTATTGCAGACCAGCCTTTCCACTAAAAAACTATTAAGAAATCTGTATGAAGGCACTAGAGATCTACCAAGTCAATGGCAGATCATCTATAGATCCAAAAACTAAAATGATAATAGAATTAATACACATAATTATAAACAGGCGCGCCTGGGTGGCTCAGTCGGTTAAGCGTCTGACTCTTGGTTTCAGCTCAGGTCATGATCTCGGGGTCTTGGGATCAAGCCCCAATTCAGACCCCATGCTCAGCATGGTGTCTGCTTGTCCCTCTCCCTCCCCCTCTGCTCCTTCCCCTGTGTGCTCTCTCTCTAAAATAAATAAATAAAATCATTCTTTAAAAAACAACATAGTCATAAGTATAACCAGTTTGTTTCTCCTCTTCCTAACTTTTTATTTGGGAAAACTGCAAACATACTTAGAATTAGAAAAAATCGTGTCGTGAAACCTCATGTATGCATCATCTGGCTTCAACAAATTCCAGCTCATGGAAGGTGTCTATACACCTTTACCTACTTCCTTATCCCCATTGTTTTAAAGCAAAACTGACATTAAATCAGTCTATTTGAAAATACGTCATTATTAGATATAATCATATTCAACCATGAAATGAATTACTAAACTACAATCACTCTCAACTGTCCATTTCTCTGTCTGTATATCACACTCATGTAAGACATTCCAAACTTGCCCATAAAAATAAAATTTCACACGTATATTTGGAACTTTCTCCACAGGTACCAGGAAAAATTATAAAATGCACCATTACCAATTTATCAGAATAATTTTTAATCTGGTTTCATTAACAAGTTGCCTTCAAGAGTTACAGATACAGAGATAGCTATAGATAGATAGATAGTTGGATGGATAGATAGATAACAGAGAGATACACAGACAGAAACAGAGATTTATTTTTAAATAATTGACTCACACAATTGGGGTGACTGACAAGCCCAAAATCTGTAGGACAGGCTGCCAGGCTGGAGACTCTTAAGTCCAAATACCACAAGGCAGCAGGAAGGAAGCTCAGGCTGGGTTTCCATCTTTGAGTCTTGAGGAGAAATCCATCTTTGAGAAAACTGTCTTTTCTGTAAAGGCCAGTTGATTGGATGAAGCCGACCCACATTGTGGAGGGTAATCTGCTTTACTCCAAGTCTCCTGATTCAAATGCTAATCACATCTAAAAACATCTTCACAGCAACATTCAGACTGGTGTTTGACTAAGCAAGTGGGCACCAAAGGCTAGCCAAGTTGACACACAAAATTAACCTTCACATCCATAGAAAAATGAACTAATTGGCAGAGAAAAAATACTGTGTTTTTAATAAATGCTTGTTATATTTAATAAATATCAAATTTTGGACTCTTACGATGTTTTGATCAATTAGGTTTTAATAATCATTGGAAATGACCACATATTTTAATTTTATTGTTATAGAACATTAAAAAAGTAACATAAATATGTTTATTGCAGAGGTGTATGAGAGTGAACAGTCAGTAAAACAGTTTTAGGCAAAAATTACATTAAGATAAGGTTCAGGGAAGAAAAGTGGGATGTAAAATTTCCAACTCTACAAAAGAGTTTATGCATTTTTTTAAGCAGCTGATCAATATGAAAATCACTGTGAAATGTAGGTCACATTAGATAAATTTAAGATAAATTTAAATGACAAAATTATATCTTTAAGTCACATGTATGTGTATATATGTATATATATTCAGAAATCACATTTTCCAGCTAAACAAATAAGAAATGTTCAATGTCAACTTAAAAAGTATATAAAAGAGTACACAGTTTTTCAAAATTCTTTTATAGGGTAACATGAGCAAAGGAGTTTGAAAGTCACTCCCTCTAGATGCTCTGGTTTCAGTACAGCATAGAGTCTTGGGAACTCCATTCTCAAGACATCTGCCTTGAAACAATTACTCATTTTTTAAAGTTCTTTTTTCCAGGATTTCTTACCACAGTGAACCACATGATCTACTCAATCGACTTCAGGTTCTCATCCTTTTCTTGATTCACTGGAATTTCCCTCCTCCTCCCCAGGTTCCCTTCAAACCATCTTAAAGCCCAAGGCCCTCTCAGCCTGGTTAGAGCATGAAACCTCAAAGCATTAGCAGCCCCATGACTTCAACTCAGAACGAACGTTTACTGCCATCATCTGAGTCATTTAGTTGAAAAGTATTGGAACTTGGATCAATCAGGTTATCTCCAGAACACTCGAGGTAGTCCCTTGTATCTTTGAGTGCGTGTGTATGTGTATGTGTGTGTGGATCTTTGTGTCTATGAATGACCTAAACCTGAATATTGGCTTTGACTTCAAGGTGAATGCCTGAAGGCACTGTGTAATCAGAGATCTCCATCAGTAGAGCCACGCTTGTTTAATACTCCTCAATGGCTCTAAATAGCATTTACAATAAATGTAATCCCCCCAATGGCCCTCTTTGACTCTGTCAAGCTTATCTCACTAACGTCAGCTGAGGCCACTCTCCTCTTCTCTAAATCCTGTCACCCCATCTTCCTTCAGTTCCTGGAACAGGTCTATCTCTCTTTTGCCCCAGGGCCTTAGCCTTCAGGGACTCTTAGCCTGGTATGTTCTCCATACTCTGTCAAGTGAGTAGCTGCCTCTTTTCAGGTTCGTTACAATTTGAAAATACCTCGAAACATAAAAGATCTGCCCATGGGCCCACGAAAAATAATTCTAGAAATCCATCTTGAAGGAATGTTTTTATAGTACCCACCAATATATATAAAAGGATATTTATGGTAGCATTGTTAGGAGTAAAAAGTTGTTAAGAATTTAAATGTCCTGGGGCGCCTGGGTGGCTCAGTCGTTGGGCGTCTGCCTTCGGCTCAGGTCATGATCCCAGAGTCCTGGGATCGAGCCCCGCATCGGGCTCCCTGCTCCGCGGGAAGCCTGCTTCTCCCTCTCCCATTCCCCCTGCTTGTATTCCCTCTCTCGCTGTGTCTCTCTCTGTCAAATAAATAAATAAAATCTTAAAAAAATAAAAAATAAAAAAATAAAAAAATAAAGAATTTAAATGTCCTTCAAGAGAAGAATGGTCAAATTGCAGCCATTGAAAAGAATAAGGTAGGGGCGCCCGGGTGGCTCAGTCGGTTAAGCGTCTGCCTTCGGCTCAGGTCATGATCCCAGGGTCCTGGGATCGAGCCCCGCATCGGGCTCCCTGCTCAGTGGGGGAGTCTGCCTCTCCATCTCCCTCTGCCGCTCCCCCTGCTTGTGTGCTCTCTCTCTCTCTCAAATAAATAAATAAAATATATATTTAAAAAAGAATAAGGTATATTTGCTAAAATATATATTAAAAAAAGAATAAGGTAGATCCGTTAGGTCCTGGTGTGGACAGAGGTCCACTGAATATTGTATGTGAAAAAAAAGAAAGTCACAGCACACTATGAAGCATGTAGGCCCATTTATGTAAGTAAAACAAAGCTACAACGCCCATGTAAATATAGAAAAGAAGTCCTCACACCAACCAGGAATGTGAGGATAGGGGAAGGAGGACATTACTCTTTTCACTACTCATGCTTATTTTGTCTGACAATCTTTCAGCAACTGTTGCTTATGTAATAACTTAACAGTCTATTAAATCTCTTAAATGCTGAAATAAATTTGAGGAGGAGGAATATCTACAAATTGGTGTCATGCTAGGGAAACAGTTTTCAAATAGATGCCAAAAATTTGAGGCAACTTCCCATACCTTCTCTGAGAAGAGCCGAGTTACTGCCCTGATGCTGGAATTGGCAGTCAGATGCTTATCGTCCTGGGCCCGGACCCCATCTTTTGATGGAGGGCTGTTTGATGATATAGCCGGTTCACCATGCCCATGGATGTCATTATGGTTAGAAATGCTTCATTTGGGGCGCCTGGGTGGCTCAGTTGGTTAGGCGACTGCCTTCGGCTCAGGTCATGGTCCTGGAGTCCCAGGATCGAGTCCTGCATCGGGCTCCCTGCTCGGTGGGGAGTCTGCTTCTCCCTCTGACCCTCCTCCCTCTCATGCTCTCTGTCTCTCATTCTCTCTTTCCCAAATAAATAAATAAAATCTTTAAAAAAAAAAAAAAAAAGAAAAGAAATGCTTCATTTCTTCTTCTGGGGGAGTCCCAGACCCGGGGAAGCTTGCTCTGCCTATGCCTTGGCAGAAGGGCTGGAAGAGGAGATGGGAGGAGAGAGAAAGCAAGAGAGATGAGAAAACAGAAGTTGAAGAGTAAATGAGTGAGGGGAATGAAGAAGAGAGGAGAATGAAGGAAGCAGAGGGGCAAAGAGAGACGGGCAGGGGATGGGAGAGGGAAGGGAAGAGAAGGGGAGAGGTGGGGGGAGCGGAGCTGAGAGAAAGAGACGAGAGGATGATAGTGAACACTTACTGGATGTTTAGTATGTGACAGCCATTCTAAGCGCTGCACGGGTTTTTGTGTTGTCCTCTCCGGTGAGGGTGGTGGTATTACTATCTCTGTTTTACCGCTCAGAAAAATGGAACCCAAGGCGCAGAGATGTAAAGAAACTTTCCCAAGATCACCCAGCTTGTAAGTTCTGAAGCAAGAATTCAAACCCAGGTTGCCTGATGCCAGAGCACCTGTTCTTATCCCTGGAAACTTAAGGAGAAGAGCACTTATGACGGAGAGAGGGAGGAAAGAAGGAAAAGGAAAGAGGAAGGAAGAGGGGGCAAGAATAAAAACACAGTCTGATGGTGACTGCTATATTAATTCTATGCCATGTAGGAGAGGAGATTAATTATACACAATAGATCATTTCTGAACAGTTGACATATGGGAATGCTTTGTTTTCCTGCCTGGGCCAGGCTAGATAAACCAAGGTGTCTATTACAGCACAACAAATTATCCCCAAACTTAGTAGCTTCCAATAGCAAACATTTGACATCCCGCGGTTTCTGAGAGTAAGGAATCCAGGGGCAGCTAAGATGGGTGCGTGCAGCTCAGGGTCTTTTGTGAGGTTGCAGTCAAGATGACAGCCGGGGCTGAATCATCTGAAGGCTGGACTGGGGCTGGGGGATCTGTTTCTAAGATGGCTCATTCACACGGACTGGAGATCTCAGCTGTTTGCTCCCTGGGTTTCTCCACAGGGCTGCTTGAGTGTCCTTACAACGTGGCTGCAGGCTTCCAACAGAGGGAGTGACCCAAGAAAGCCAGATAGAAACCACAATGTCTTTTATGACCTAGCCTTGGAAATCCTTACCCATCACTTCTGCCATATTCTGTTGGCTACAAAGACCATCCCTGACACAGTGTGAAAGGGGACAACAGAAAAGCATGAATATCAGAAAGTAGGGATAACTCAGGGCCATCTTGAAGGCCGGTTACCACATAAAGCTACAGATTAGTTTCTGATAAGCGGTCTCTCCTCTGGCCATCTATAATGACTTAACAACTAGTCTTGTCAAATCTCTCTGGGAGGCTTCTCACCAGCAGTTTCTCTGCTAGCTACATAATATGGAGATATGTGTATTTATGCGCAAGACTGTTCCTAGAAACGTTGTTTGTAATAGTCAAAAGGCCAGTAGCCTAAGTGCAATTCAACAACTGAATACATACACTGTGCCACATTTATAGGATGGAATATTCCATAGCAACAGTGAAGTCACATGAAAAACGTAAATGAATCTTACAGTGTGGAGCAAAGGAGGCCAGGCTAATACATACTGTATGAATTCCCATTTACATACAGCTCAAAAACAGGCAGAACTAAACTAATGTTTAGGAATGCTTATTTAGGTAGTGAAACTATAAAAAAAAAAAGCAAGGAACTTATTAGCATAAAAGTCAGGGGTGTGGTTACCTTTAGGGGTGAAGGAAAGGGTTGTGATCAGGACAGGGCAGGATGGGGCTTCTGGCAAAGTCCTGTTTCTTTACCTGAGTGCGAATTACAGGTGTTCTCTTTTTTTTTTTTTTAAAGATTTCATTTATTTATTTGAGACAGAGAATGAGATAGAGCATGAGAGGGTCAGAGGGAGAAGCAGACTCCCTGCCGAGCAGGGAGCCCGATGTGGGACTCGATCCAGGGACTCCAGGATCATGACCTGAGCCGAAGGCAGTCGCTTAACCAACTGAGCCACCCAGGCGCCCTGGGTGTTCTCTTTTTAATAATACCTCCAGCTGTACATTTATGTTTGACGCACTTTTCTGTATGTTTTCCATATTTCACAGTAAAAAAAAAAAAAGCTTTAAAAAATATCTTTGGAATGGTTTTAGTGATAGATTCTGAGTTTAATGCTCTAAGATTCGGTCTCAGAAAACAGTCAGCAATGATTAGGGTAATTATTAGTCTAAAAATGCACAATGGGCCCTGTTTCTGTATCAGTGTGGGTGATGGGGATTTATGGTGAGCTCGAGAGGTATGGGGGAGCTTGTTTGCTCAGATCAGTGATGCGTAGTGAACCCTGCCCTATGGTACCCATTGCTACGGAGCCTCCCATTTGACACTGGGAACTCAACCCCTATCATGGTAACTTCTGATCTTCTCCTTCTAGAAACCATGGTCCTGGCGGAATTTCAGTCTGGCACTGCCATCATGGGTTCTCCCCACCCCCATCCGTCTTTGCGTGTTCCCTCCCACCCCTTCCTAGTCTAGCTTTCCTGAATTTCTTTTGTTAAGCTGACAGAAGCCCTAACTGAACCCACTGACAAGAGCTGGACTGTGCTTTTCTCTCTCTTTTCTTTTTTTTTTTTTACAATCTACAATGAACCTTCCAAGTTCATTACCTCAAATGGTCTTGGTCAGGACCCAGGGGCGGGGGGCAGAAGCTTATTATCCAGCCTCAGGGACAGTGAGAGCTGGCTGGCAGCCGCAGTCATTCTGAAGCAGTCATGTCCAATTAGAAGGAACATTAGGCACTTTCCTTCTGGAGCCCCATTAACAAATTAGTCCTACCACAAACTGAGAGGGACTGGATGGGACCGAATACCTTTTGACCACGGGATAATTTGATAATTTGGAGAAGAAACAGTGCAGAACACTGCTGTGTGTGTGAGTGTGTGAGTGAGTGTTGGCAGTAGAGAGCAGGCAGGTGGCTAGGGAGGAGGATCGGTCCTGCATTCCTGTTCCGCCCAGGAACGAAACCTTTCTAATACCTGTTACTGGGTTACAATAGTCGGGGAACTGGGAAGAATGACCATCTTTTCTGAGGTTACTACTTCACCCCTGGCTGACGCAATGGGCTAGAGGAGCAGTTAGACCTGCCCTCAGCCAAGGCATTGCCTCCTTAGGTGTTTTTGCAAGTCTCAGTTCCAGGAAGCTCACGGGGAGAAAGCTGGGGGGAACCTGTGTCTCCCGTACCTGCTGTGGTAAAATCACCTTAACTCACTATCTAAGGTTATGTTACGTTTTCAAAGTATTGGTTATAAATGGCTTGCTCAGTGAAAAATCCTAATTAGACCTCTGAGACATCTAAGAGTCTGAATCACAAATAAATTTTTGTGGCTAAGGAAACAACTCTGTTCAAATTACCATGACAAATTCCAGTCGCCATTTTAGGTTCATTTGCAAGAGAGCAAAAGACTGGAGCAAGTCCTCTAAAAAGGCGAGCAGGAAAGGAAAGGAAGAGGAAAGGATGTGACAGTAAGTGAGGAAAGTATTCCTGTTTCCCATCCCAGCTGAAGAGCTAAGAATCTAAAGGCAGAGGACCACAGAGAAGACTCGTCTTGTCTTTCTTCCCACGACAGTTTGTTAACCCTGGAATTTCCCATTGGAAAGATGCTTAGAGATTTTCTGCCAACTCCCATTCAATGTAGGAGTGCTCTTTTTATTCACAATAGATCCTATGGATATAAACAAGTACTCTGAGGATATTATGAATAACTTCATTCAATATAATAAAAGACCTAGATAAAATGGATAAATTCTCCAACCCACCACCAAAAATGGATAACTTAACTTATCAAAAACATAACTTACCAAAACAGACAAAGGAGAAATTTAAAAAAATTCTAAAAAGCTCCCTATCTATTAAATAGGCTGAACTTATAATTAAAACCCACAGAGAAATCTCCAGGCCCAAATGACTTCACTGGTTAATTCCATCAAACATTAAAGAGAGAAATAATACCATCGTACACAAACTCTTCCCAAAAAATAAAGAGGGAAGAAACACTTCTCAACTTGTTTTATGAGTCTAATATAAGCCTGATACTAAAACTTCAGTAGATGCAGAAAAATAATTTGACAAAATTGAACACCTTTCACAATCAAAGCTGCCAGCAAGCTAAGAGAAGGGCGCTTCCTCAACTCGATGAAAGGAACGATAAAACTTACAATTAATATCATAGTTCATAGTGAATTAAACCATTTCTCAATAAGTCTGAGAACAAGGCAAAGAAGTCTGCTTTTGCCAGCTTTATTCAAAATTGAGCCCCCTCCCCCCCAAAAAGAAATAAAAATCATAGGGGCTGGAAAAAACTGAAGCTGTCGATATTTATAGACAACTTGATTGTGTAAGTAGAAAACCTCATGGGAATCTATAGAACAACTACTAGATCTTATAAGTGAATTTAACAAATTGCAAAATACAAGGTCAATATGCAAAAATAAATTGTATTTCTAGATATTAACAAGTAAAAACTAAAAGTTTTAAATGTACTATTTACAATAACATCGAAAAACATCAACTATCTGGGATGAAATTTAGCAAAAGATGTGTAAGACTTCTACACTTAAAACAACAAAACACTGCTGAAATTAAAGACCTATGAAATGAAGAGGTATGCTACATTCATGGATTAGAAGCCCCTAATGTTGCTAATATTTCCATTCTCCCAGAAAAACTGAACAAGAGAGTCCAAAAATGAACCCACCTATATATGACCAATTAATTTTCAGCTGAAGTGTCATCAATTCAGTGGAGAAAGGAAAGTCTTTTTAACAAACGGTGTTGAAACAATTGTATATATTTGAGGGGGGAAAGTGAATCTCAACCCCAGTCTTACTCATACATAAAATTAACTTAAGGGGCACCTGGGTGGCTCAGTCGTTAAGTATCTGCCTTCGGCTCAGGTCATGATCCCAGGGTCCTGGGATCAAGCCCCGCATCGGGCTCCCTGCTCCGCGGGAAGCCTGCTTCTCCCTCTCCCACTCCCCCTGCTTGCGTTCCCTCTCTCACTGTGTCTCTCTCTGTCAAATAAATAAATAAAATCTTTAAAAAAAAAAATTAACTTTGAAATAGATCACAGACCAAACAGAAAAGCCCAAACTATAAAGCTTTCAAGGGAAAATGAAAAAAAAAAAGCAATCTTGGGGTGAGCTAAGATTTCTTGGATAAGACACAAAAAATATTAACTACTAAAGAAGAAAGAAGCAAATGTGACTTCATCAATACTTCTTTTTTTCAAAGAGTGTAGAAAAGCAAGCCACAGAGTGGGAGAAAATATTCCCAATGCCTATATGTGACAAATGTCTTGAATTCCAATTTAAAAGAATCCAAGGGCGCCTGGGTGGCTCAGTCAGTTAAGCGTCTGACTTCAGCTCAGATCATGGTCTCAGGTCCTGGGATCAAGTCCCAGGTTGGGCTCCAAGCTCAGTGGGGAGTCTGCTTCTACCTCTTGCTCTCCCCCTGCCACCCCCTGCTCATGCTCTCTCTCTCTCAAATAAATAAATCAATAAAATCTTAAAAAAAAAAAAAAAAAAGAATCCATCCAACTCAACAATAAGAAAAACAACCCAATTTTTTTAAATGGTCAAAATCTTGATCAGAAATTTCACCAAAGAATGTATACAAATGAATAATAAGCACATGAAACTGTATCCAACATCATGAGTTACCAAGGAAATGCATATGAAAAACGCAATTGTAGCGAAATTTTAAAAGGCTGATAAATTACCACAGTTGACAAGGATGTGAAACAACCAAAAGCTCATTCAAAGATGATAGGAGAGTAAAATGGTATAAATCCTTTTGAAAACCTTATTGTGACTTTCCTACAAAATTTATAATTTTACCTCTCCTGGATCCAGCAAATTCTATTTCTAGGTAGAAACATATCCACAAAATGACTTTCCTATAAATATTCCTGGTAACTTTATCCATAACAGCCAAAACCTGGAAACAATCAAATGTCTATCAATAGGTGAATAGATTAACCAATTGAGGTATACCTACACAAGGAAATACTAGTCAGCAACACAAAACAACAAACTGTTGGTACCTGCAGTAACATGGATGAATCTCACAATTACACTGAGTGAAAGAAGCCAGACAGAAGAGTTCATATTATTTCTATCTTTCTTTCTTTCTTTCTTTCTTTCTTTCGAGAAGGAAAAAGGGGGTGGCGCAGGAAGGCACAGAGGGAGAGGGAGAGAGAGAATCTCTAGCACTCATGCCCAGTGCAGAGCCCCATGTGGGGCTCGATCTCACAACCCGGAGATCATGAGCCAGAACCAAAATCAAGAGTCGCTTAATGGACTGAGCCACCCAGGAGCCCGTATGTATTCCTTTTATAGGAAGTTCTAAAATAGGCAAAAGTGATGCATGGTGGGAGAAATCAGATCATGGTTAGCTGGGGTGGGCGGTGACCACAAAGGATTATGGGGGATTCTCGACTCCAAATGGAATGAGTCCTGAAGAGGAGCCTTCAGGTGACACGACAGGCCAAGGGCGATATCTCAGCGGAGGCAATGGGAAAGCGGAGTGTGTTTAGCACCCTCCCCATGGATCATTTCCATGTTTAAGAATTCAGGTTTCCCTTCCTTTCTTCCTTCCCCATCTCTCCCTTTCCGTTTTCATCCAATTGAAACCTGTGGGAAATGCTGGTATCCTCCTGAGCAGAAACCTTTTAAAGATTTTTTAATCTGATTTCAGAGAGGCATCTGTTGATCCCTCCATTGTCTGTGATGGAGCAAAATCTCAGACCCGTAATTATCTCTTCTCCTGGCAGGCCTTAAGATGAAACAGACAGGAAGACCTGAACGGATTCTTCTCAGATGCCACCTCTTAGCACTGGGCTTTGTGAGCCTGTTATTTGGGGCACTGCAGAAGGCAGGGTCCTATCCCGCCAAGGATCAATGGGAAAATAAGCGGTTGCTCGTGCATAGACTGCGGTCTCCTGCAGTTGTTAGGCCTCCTTGGTAATGGCTATTTATCCCCACTTAATTGCTACCTGGGCTCCCCCTCACTCTGTGCTGGCTGGCACTTCCCACCACTGCCACCCCGGGCCAACGCAGGGCAGCCTACAGAGGAGCAGCACACCTGCCCGGCGCCCCTTCTCAGAGGCCGGGTGTTGCGCACGGTGACCTCGGCCAGGCTGAAGGGGGCGCTACCATCACCGACTCTCTCCTGGGTGGTGTCCCCTGATGTCCCGTGTCTGGTGTCGGCTGTACCAGCGCCGCCCTGGGATCCGCTCACTTGTCGTGCTAAGCGTCCAGGTGTTTTGTGGGAAGGCCGGAGAGATAGGGTAGGCAATGCTCTCTGACAACAGACTGAAAAAAATCAGTCCATATTCTCAGAGAGTGGAAGAGCCCGAGAACCTCAGAGAAAGAGAACCTCAAGCCCATCTACATCCGGACTTCTTGCTGTGTGCGAGGCTAAATGGATACTTTTCTTAAAGAGGAGAATAAGAGGGCGCCTGGGTGGCTCAGTCGTTAAGCGTCTGCCTTC
>NW_028009694.1:0-877 GCF_054177405.1 Leptonychotes weddellii | reverse complement strand
TTGGAAATGCTTTTTCTGTAAGTAGTCTCCTTCCTTCCTTCCTTCCCTCCTTCCTTGCTTCCCTCCCTCCTTGCTTCCTTCCATCCTTCCTTCCTTCCTCTTTGTTTCTTTTACTTTTTTTTTTTATCTCTACCACAAAAGTAGATTGGGAAAGAAATTTTCTATTTCGATCCCTCTCAAAACATAAGGAAATGCAGATTCATAACAACAGTTCTTTTCATAGTTTGCCCTTTGAACATGGTCATATGTTGCTGTGTAGGTTGTGCTGGTGGGAGTGGGAATGGAGGGCTTTTTCTTTTCTCTCTTTTTTTCAGTTTACTTTCAGTTTTATCTTTTATTTTCCCCCTTCTCTTTCTTACGGGTTTAATTCTTATTTATAAAAATATATTGAACATTAACATGTTACTAGAAGTCAAAAGTATACCTCAAGTTAAATTAGGGATGTGCTACTCCCTTCTAAGTGCCTTCCTCCCATGTTCTCTATACTTTGTGAGCAATCAGCCTTCCTATTTTCCAGTTAACCCTCCTGGGTTTCTTTCTGAATTGTCATTAAAGCATCACCTTCATTTTCAAAGGGAGCATTAACTCTTTCTTTTCAACCCATATGCTAAGTAGTATACCGTTGTCAGTTATTTTTCTGGAACACTTGTCACTTTGAGGCAGGATCGTAGAGCCCAGTGGTCAAGAAAGAATTCTTGAGACATGTTACTGTGCAAAAAGGTTTTTTATGATAGCACAGGGACAGGACATGTGGGCAGAGAGAGCTGCATGGAGATTGTGAGGAGTGACTGATTGTATACTTTTAAGCTTGTGGAGGGAGGGGAAAGGAGGGATAAAGTAAGTTTCCAAGGAATTTTGAAGAAAGGCTTTCAGGAAC
>NW_028009693.1:0-877 GCF_054177405.1 Leptonychotes weddellii | reverse complement strand
GGGCTGGTGCAGGGCAGAAGAGCCCCCCGGCCCAGTCTAGGGGATGAGAGGGCCCCCCCCAGACTGGGGGCTGGTGCAGGGCAGAAGAGCCCCCTGGCCCGGTCTAGGGGATGGGGGGGCCCCAGACAGGGGGCTGGTGCAGGGCAGAAGAGCCCCCCGGCCCAGTCTAGGGGATGAGAGGGCCCCCCCCAGACTGGGGCTGGTGCAGGGCAGAAGAGCCCCCCGGCCCAGTCTAGGGGATGAGAGGGCCCCCCCCAGACTGGGGGCTGGTGCAGGTCATATGAGCCCCCCGGCCTGGTCTAGGGGGTTGAGCGGCTCTGGCACTGGCTGAGACCCAAGACCTCCCCCCAGGATGCCGAGGGCCACACGGGAGCCTGAGCCGGACTCGGGGCAGTATCCCCCGGTGGCCTGGCTACCTGTCTCCCCAGCATGGTCCCCATGCCCTCAGCTACCCCTAGTACCCCAGGCCACCCCGGGACAAGCCCACAGCCCCTATGCCCTCCAACCCCTCCCAGCTGCCCCTGGCCCCGGGGTCTGACCTCCGCGGTTTCCTCCTCTGCTCACGCTGCCCATAACTACCCGGGCACCCCTGGCCTCCCCAAGCTCCTGGGGCAACCGCAGTCCCCACCCCTTCACCCTAGCCTCTGTGACATTGCAGCAGCCCCCCCCAGGACCCTCCGGGTCTCCCCAGCAGCCCCTGATCCCTCAGCCCTTGAAGACCCCTCCTCCCACCCCCAGTATCCCTGCTGTCCCCAGTCCCCCACAGAATCCCGGCCCCTGCAGACTCCATGGCCCTACCCTTCCAGCCCACGGCCCTCGCAGACCCTGGACACCCAGAGCCCCCCCCAGTCCTCGCAGACCCCGGACCCCCAGAGCC
>NW_028009692.1:0-877 GCF_054177405.1 Leptonychotes weddellii | reverse complement strand
ACGATGGACTCTGAAAAACAAACTGAGGGTTCTAGAGGGGAGGGGGGTGGGAGGATGGGTTGGCCTGGTGGTGGGTATTGAGGAGGGCACGTTCTGCATGGAGCACTGGGTGTTGTGCACGAACAATGAATCATGGAACACTTCATCTAGAACTAATGATGTAATGTATGGGGATTAACATAAGAATAAAAAAAAAATAGTTGCCTACTCTGATAAACATTTTCCTCTCTCACCTTAGTAACAAACCCAGACACACTGCTGCATGGAAACCAAAAACAAATTTCTATTTCTTCTCTTCCTTTGCAAATAGGTATGGCCATATGTTTAAGTTGAAGCAAATAGGATATAAGTAGAAATATTGTGTTGAAATTATGGCAAGGCTGTTTAAAGGAAGCCAACTCAGTGGAGAGGAATCCTTTTTGCCCTTTTGCATTTGCTCTGTTGCCTTCAGTGTGAAGATGATAATTGGAATTCCAGCATGAGCTCCATGGATGATGGGGTGACCTTAAAAATGGAAGGTATGATTCAGGAGCAGAAATATAGGAGCCTGCATTCTTGATGACATCATGGCTTGCCTGTATCAGTTATGGACTGCTGATTTCTAGACTTCTTTTATGCTAATATTAAAAGAAAAAATCTAAAGAAGTTTAAACCACTGGTATTTTTTATCTCTACTACCAAACTAATCTTGTGCACAATAATACTAATCTTCAATTAAACTGGTCATTTGTATAGTTCTTTACATTGGCATGTGAAAATAGATTGTTGTAGTTTTGATTGAATGTAAGATCTGATTATCCTGAAGTAGCAAGAAAAATCTCAAAGTTATTAACTCCATTATATGCTACATGCTTAAGTTAAAAAGACATTTTTTTTT
>NW_028009691.1:0-877 GCF_054177405.1 Leptonychotes weddellii | reverse complement strand
TGGAACATTTAGCTGTTTCAACCTGGCATCTTCTATTCCCCTAAGGAAACCTTCCTGAAATTGCCAGTGAGTGCTATAAAGAGACCTCCTCATTGTAATGTCTGAAACTGACCTGGGGATTTTATGTAGAACTCTGCAGTGTCAGCATCTGCTTACTGCCACATATTCCACACACAGCCCCTTTTATAGCTTTGACTTAGAGCCAACTTCTGTTTCCAGCTCCAGTGCCAAGAGCCAATGGCTGCTCAGATTTAAGACAGCTTATTCTGACCCAGAATTTTTTTTTTTTTTCCAATTCAGCTAACAGAGGCAGAGCCCTGGGGTCCTTAATTATCCGAGGGAATATCATGACACTGCTTGCAGAATGAGATTGGGTCCTGGGAATGAGGCTGAACGCTTCTGTTCTTATGATTTTGCTGCCCAGGGTCTACAGTTTGTCAGAGGTGTCTTGCACAGCTCAGGGGTCCCACAAGGCAAACTAGTGAGTCCTGTTCTGGTTTGAGTTTAACCATTACTGACTTGTTTTCTTTCTTCTTCTTACCCGTGGCCAAGAGTGTTTTGGCAAAGTTTATCAGACTTGAATTGGGGCGGGGAGGACATACGTATAATGTATGATCAAAACCTTTTCTAAACTGTTTGGCACCTTATGTCACTTCATAATATAGTAGCTCCCAGGAATTGGTCTTGCTCCCAGTCCGTGAATTCTTTTTTTTTTTTTTTATTCTTATGTTAATCCCCATACATTACATCATTAGTTTTAGATGAAGTGTTCCATGATTCATTGTTTGTGCATAACACCCAGTGCTCCATGCAGAATATGCCCTCCTCAATACCCACCACCAGGCTAACCCATCCTCCCACCGCCTCCCCTCTAGAA
>NW_028009690.1:0-877 GCF_054177405.1 Leptonychotes weddellii | reverse complement strand
TTTTTTTTTTAAAGATTTTATTTATTTATTTGAGACAGAGAGAATGAGATACAGAGAGCATGAGAGGGAGGAGGGTCAGAGGGAGAAGCAGACTCCCTGCCGAGCAGGGAGCCCGATGCGGGACTCGATCCCGGGACTCCAGGATCATGACCTGAGCCGAAGGCAGTCGCTTAACCAACTGAGCCACCCAGGCGCCCCAAGTGAAGGGTTTCTAAGAGGAAATTGTCTACTGTGATTTTGGATTAATTCTTAGTTTAGATTGATCTCTCATTATTGAGGAACGAGTAAGTAGTTAAAAATTAGGACCTTTAAAAAACAAAGAAAGAATAAGAGAGACAAACCAAAAAACAGACTCCTAACTACAGAGAACAAACTGGTTACCAGGGGAGAGGTGGGTAGGGGGTGGGTAATGAGGTGATGGGGATTAAGAGTACATTTATCATGACGAACACGGAATAATATGTAGAATTGTCGAATCGCTATATTGTATACCCAAAACTAATATAACACTGTATGCTAACTATATTGGAATTTTAAAACAAAAGATTGCATACCTTAAAATTTGCAGAGCTCAGTCAAAGAGGCAGAGAAAACAGGTATTTAACAAAAGTTTTACTTCAGGAAATATTTAAATTTTAAACATGCTTGCTTCTCTTGAATTTTTCAATCATGTTGAACTTAAAGCTGTTATAAAACATCATGAATAAAATGTAAGGGGAATAACAAACTAGAACAATGTTAATAGTAATGGTATTGATAGCATATGAGTGTCATTCTTAATATATAAATAGCTTATACTGACTGTTAAGAAAAATACCCACCAATTATTTAAAAAGCTGCTAAATACATGAATGGGTAATTCAAAAATGTAAAAAAT
>NW_028009689.1:0-877 GCF_054177405.1 Leptonychotes weddellii | reverse complement strand
CCATTGTATATATATACCACCTATTCTTTATCCATTCATCTGTCGATGGACAGCTTGGCTCTTTCCACAGTTTGGCTACTGTGGACATTGCTGCTATAAACATCGGGGTGCACGTACCCTTTCGGATCCCTACTTTTGTATCTTTGGGGTAAATACCCAGTAGTACCTGCACGCTTTCTTATCCTCCTCTCTGCACTGGGGACGACCCCCCAGCTCCCCACCCACTCCACCTGCCCATGGCCCCCCATCCTCAAGGCCACACTTAAACTCCCCCTTCTCCATCCCAGAGAGCCCCAGAGTTAGCATGCACCTTATCTCCCCCGGCCCCCCACTGCATAACAGACCACCCCAAAACTAGTCAGCTTTAAACATCTCATGACTTTGTGGATCAGGAATTTGGGCAGGATTCTGCCCCCCACGCCGGGAACTGAAGTCATTCAGTAGGTTCATCACAGCTCACTCAACGTTTGGCACATCGGTGGGGATGGTGGGAGGCTGAGCTCAGTGGGGGCTGGTGTCCCAACACCTGCACGTGGCCTCCAGCGCGTCTTCTTTTGCAGCAACTCAGAGCTCCCGGAGACTGTTCCGGGAGACAAGAGGTGGAAGTTTCTTGGGCTGCAGTTTCTTCTCTGAAAATAAAAGCGTGGAGTTGAGGCGACGGTCTCTTGGATTGCCTCCAGGCCCTAGAGTCCCACACTTTAACTCTGTCACAGACAGTGCGCACTCGACAATTCATCTCTCCTTCTCTGGGACAGCAGGGGATGTCTGGGAACATCAGACAAATGGCGATAGACTATTTTGAGAGCTATTCATCTAAAGGGCTAGGAGTTATGAACCAAGCTGGTAGGACAAGACTGCGAGTGTATGCCTACTTTTC
>NW_028009688.1:0-877 GCF_054177405.1 Leptonychotes weddellii | reverse complement strand
TTTTTTTTTTTTTTTTTAGTCCTGTTGCTTATTTTGTTTCCTTGACCCCTATTGCATTTAAAGCCCTCAATACATTAGAGTAAACTGATAGTCTCAAATTATGTTTTTAAAACCCGTTTATTCAGTAAGTCTGTTTGTTACAGGAAGCAAGAATTCCATATCTTAGTATCTCAACTAAACTTTGACCCAGTGTCCCTACATAAAAAGCAAGGAAATTCTAAAATATATAGGAAACAAAGAATCATTGGTATAAGTTTTTGCAAGAAAAATCAGTATTTTTTTTGAATGACAGAAAAATTTTATTATGTGAAGCATGACAATTTAGAAAAAAATCTCAAGAAAGTAGTAATTTCGATGATACTTGGAAATAATAAGGTTATTATTTAAATGCTGAACTTTTGGAAATTGGTCTAGATAAATGCAAATTTTAAATTTCTCTTTGTGCCAAATATTAATAATAATAATACTAAAATACATTTATTTAGGGGCGCCTGGGTGCCTCAGGTGGTGAAGCATCTGCCTTCAACTCAGGTCATGATCCCAGGGGTCCTGAGATTGAGGCCCGCATTGGGCTCCCTGCTCAAGCCTGCTTCTCCCTCTCTCCCTGCCTTCCCCGCCCCCTGCTTGTGCTGTCTTTCTCACTCTCTGTCAAATAAATAAATAAGATCTTTAAAAAAATACATTTATTTAGTGCTGTGGGCCAGACCTTATTCTAAGCACTTTAAATTTGTTTGTTTACTTAAACATCACATCAACTTTAGGAGATAGTTACTATCATTTTACCCAATTTTACAGATGGACACCCTAAGGCACAAAGTAGTTAAATAACCAGAGGTCACTCAGTAAATAGTCAAATGAGAATTTGAATACTCTCTCC
>NW_028009687.1:0-877 GCF_054177405.1 Leptonychotes weddellii | reverse complement strand
AAAAAAAAAAAAAAAGAAGTTGCTGAGTAGAGGAAAAAGTTTTTCTTTTACACACAACTACAACACACACGGGCACGTGTGTACAAGTGTATGCATGTGTATATATACACAAAAATACACACATATAGATATGTAAAATATACAATAGCACCTCCCTGTGTCGTCTGTCACTAAGTCACCTCTATAAATTAAAATCTTTTAAGTACAAATTAATAGAGGGGGAATGCTGTGGGAATTTAAACGAGTGGAGCATGAATAGGCCCGAACAGTCCTGCTTGGTCAGTGCTCAGGGCATCTGTGCTGATGATTATGAACTGCTTTTTAACATGACTCATGTTTAATTTTTCTTATTTTCTTCAAAGAAAGAATCTTGCATCACTCTGGTAAATGGGAAACCTAGAGTCACTTCCTTTGGTGGCAGGTCACCACGAAAACTCAGCAATGAAATCAAAATGATGTTAAGTCCCAGTGACCTCATGCTCCCTACTCAGGGCTATAAACTCAAGGCTACTCCGTTTTAAAGGGAAAAGTACCAACAATTGGAGGGTGGGGGGAATGAAGAAAGTATATTAAGATTCAGCACTAAATCCAGACTTGCCATCAAAAACAATCAGAAGGCAGGAAACGATTATGTCAGAGTGTCTCTCAATGTCCGTTGACGAAGTATTCCTACACTCTCTGAAACAAGGTTTCTCAATCTGGCATAATTACTTGGGTTCATGGGCATGATTATTTAGGTCAAGATAATTCTTTGTTGGGAAGACAGGGAGGAAACTGTCCTGGGCATTGTAAGGATGTGTTGGCAGCATTCCAGGTCTCCACCCACTAGGTGCCTGTCCCACCTCCATCCCACCTGTGACAACCAAAAATCTCTCCA
>NW_028009686.1:0-878 GCF_054177405.1 Leptonychotes weddellii | reverse complement strand
GAGACGATGGACTCTGAAAAACAAACTGAGGGTTCTAGAGGGGAGGGGGGTGGGAGGATGGGTTAGCCTGGTGGTGGGTATTGAGGAGGGCACATTCTGCATGGAGCACTGGGTGTTATGCACAAACAATGAATCATGGAACACTACATCTAAAACTAATGATGTCATGTATGGGGATTAACATAACAATAAAAAAATTGTAAAAAAGAGTTCAGTCTATAATACATACAGTATAATACATAATCATATAGCAAAGTGTGCATTAATCAACAGTTTATATCAGTGAGGCTCCTAGCCAACAGTAGGCTATTAGTAGTTACATTTTGGGGGAGTAAAAGTTATACACAGAGTTTTGACTGCATGGGGCGTCAGCACCCCTAACCCCTGTGTTGTAAAGAGTCAACTGCATGTATTTTTTAACATTTTAAAGATATCATTCCATTGTCTTCTGGGTTCCATATTTTCTCTTAAAACAACTGTCAGTTCGTTATGTTCCTTCAAGGATCTTTTTTCTTTTCTTTCTTTCTTTTTTTTTTTTTTTTTGGTCCTGTTGCTTTTAAGATACTGTTTTTGGTTTTGGTTTTTCAGCAGTTTTACTTTGTTGAACCCAGGTGTGGTTTCCTTTGTGTTCATACTGGTTGGGGCTGCAGATCATCTTGAGTGTGTGGGTTTATGTCCTCCTCAACTATAGGCTATCCTTGGCCTTTCTCTGTTCTGTCCCATCTCTTCTCCTCTGTCTGAACTCTTGTTACATTTTATTCAACCTTTTTGTGTTTCCCCACATGTCTCCTATGCATCTTTCTCTTTTCCTCTTAATTATTTTTATCTCTCTGCTTTATTCTGGATATTTTGGTGACCTGCCTTACAATTCCCTAATA
>NW_028009685.1:0-11836 GCF_054177405.1 Leptonychotes weddellii | reverse complement strand
GCCTGGGTGGCTCAGTTGGTTAAGCGACTGCCTTCGGCTCAGGTCATGATCCTGGAGTCCCAGGATCGAGTCCCGCATCGAGTCCCGCATCGAGTCCCGCATCGAGTCCCGCATCGGGCTCCCTGCTCGGCAGGGAGTCTGCTTCTCCCTCTGACCCTCCCCCCTCTCATGTGCTCTCTGTCTCTCTCATTCTCTCTGTCTCAAATAAATAAATAAAATCTTTAAAAAAAAAAAAAAGAAACTGAAAGTTTTAAAGCTTTGAGGGAGGCAGTAATGATTCTTTCCCATCATGACTTATTCAAGTTTCTGAATTATGATAAATTTTGACCATGGAGACTTGGATTCTTAGTTTATCTTTAAATAACTGGGTTTTTGAAAAAACGATTTTATTTATTTATTTGAGAGAGAGAGAGAGCCTGATTTACTTGTTGTGCGAGCATATGAGAGGGGGAGGGGCAGAAGGAGAAGCAGACTCCCTGCTGAGCAGGGAGCCTGGTGCAGGACTTGATCCCAGGACCCCCAAAATCCTGACCTGAGGCAAAGGCAGATGCTTAACTGATTGAGCCACCCAGGCACCCCGATCTTCAAATAACTGTTAAAAAAGCGGGGTGGGGGGAGGCGAAAATGCCTGAAATCAGTAGAGACAACCAATCTCTGATGTTGCTCTGGATTTATTTCCATTCACAAGCTTAACTGCTGATTTTCCATATTAATTGCTTGTGTGAATATAGCTCTTATATTTATTTATTTATTTATTTTTAAAGATTTTATTTATTTATTTGACAGAGGGAGACACAGCGAGAGAGGGAACACAAGCAGGGGGAGTGGGAGAGAGAGAAGCAGGCTTCCCACTGAGCAGGGAGCCTGATGTGGGGCTCGATCCCAGGACCCTGGGATCATGACCTGAGCTGAAGGCAGACGCTTAACGACTGAGCCACCCAGGCACCCCTATAGCTCTTATATTTAAAACTTCGGTGAGTTTTGGGGCCCCTGAGTGGCTCAGTCCATTAAGCGACCGACTCTTGATTTCGGCTCAGGTCATGATCTCATGGTGGTGAGATTGAGCCCTGCCTCAGGCTCCGCACTTAGTACAGAGTCTGCTTAAAATTCTTTCCCTCTCCATCTTGTCCCCCTTTCCCCCCACTGCTCGCACACTCTCTCTCTCTCTCAAACAAAACAAATCAAATCAAAACAAAACAAAACAAAACAAAACAAAAAAACCTTAGGTGAAACTTGTGATAGCCAATTAAAAATGTTTTGCATTCCAGTGTACTTTTGTTTACTATGATTTACAATCAAGACACAAGGTAATGCTAAATGAAAAGTCTTGGTAATGAGTGAGTAAATGCAATGATTTTTCTAATGTTCTGTCCTGAATTTGGATCTGGGCTTTGCTGTGAAGCTCATGGCAGTAGAGCTATAACCAAATTAATTGGTTGTGTCTGGTTGAGACGGAGTGTTTGCTAGTCTGGAAGTTTCTGCTGATCACCATTTTGTAAGTGGACCATGGCCAATCATGGCTTTCCTAGGGAATCAGCTGTTCCGAGAAAGCCCCTCATCGATTCTCCACTTCATTCTCTGCCTGGAAGCTCAGCTGAAAGACTGGGTTCTGTTTCAGGCACTCGGGCAAGGAACTCATTCCTAAGAATCTGGGTCCTTCCACTTTAGGCTTTAGCTCAAGACAAGAGGGCGGCTGGGGATTTTTTTCAAGGGGCTCTCCTAGAACCTACTTTCAACCTATGTGAGAAAATCTTCTTTGTTTTGCTTTCCAGTGAAGCCACTGATAACAGACACTGATAACTCTCGCAGTAACGGCTTGAAAAACCACACGTTCTGCTCTTTCACCTGCCTTCAGACTTGCGACATTTCTTGCTCACTCTACTGACCTTGGTCTCATGTATTCTGGTT
The DNA here is from genome assembly GCF_054177405.1 of Leptonychotes weddellii. Lineage (NCBI taxonomy): Eukaryota > Metazoa > Chordata > Mammalia > Carnivora > Phocidae > Leptonychotes > Leptonychotes weddellii. Next base: position 9,928 of record NW_028009685.1, on the reverse strand, counting down.
GATTTTCAAGGGAGTTATCTGGTACAGCGAAAGGAAACTAGCCCATTAAAAAAATAAACAACAAAACAAAACAAAATAATCCTATCTCCTTGGTTACCTAAGAGTTTGACCCAATCCTAGTCTGATTTACTTGGATAATTAAGGCTTGCTTGGGATTTTAAGGCAGTTGTCAGTGTTCACTCTGGGCTAGAGACCTGGTTTGAATAATTTGAACAATGTAATACAGCTGACAAGACAAATGTCTGCAGAAGGTAATACACTTGTGGGATTGAGCTCTTAATCTGTTAGCATTTCAGATAACTCACAATGCATTCATTTGGTAAAACGTTTTTCTCAGACCCTCTTTCTCATTGAATACCTATCTGTTGAAAACAATTGTTTGAAAGTAAAGTGTTTTATCTAATCCATTCTTTGGTATCACGGTAACCAAAGAAAAGGTTATCTGACTGAATTGAACCTTAAAAAAAAAACGGAATGCATTTTATATTGTTGCCATACTCTTATTTTATATTTAACTTAAACCAAATCTGAAGTTGGGTAAAATTTGCACTATTGTAGTCCAAAATTTAAAGATCTAATTGTTTATTTTTTGAGAATTTCCAGTCTTTCTTCTTGGCCCACCAATATAATTACATTTCAACGTGGGTTCCAGAGGGCTATTTGTTTGAACAATTGTTTTATTTCAGACTTTCTCTTTTTATGAGTACCGATCCAATGCTAAGGTTATGTGCTGGTCAGCAATACCAGAAGTATATACCTTTCCTGAACAGTCTTTCTTAAGTTATACACGTGGAAATCATCTATGTTTTAGATTCGCATAGAGAGTCCTTCTGGCTCCCTAAGAATTGTACCATCTGTAACAAATGTCACTCACAATTTCAAGGCTCTTGGACAATATGAGATTTAACTTGAACACTGAAATACAAGTTTGCTCTACCTGATTACTCCGACCAGGTTAACCACCCCTCTCCTTTGAATCCAAACTACAGGACATTTGTTTTCAGGTTGCAATGAGGCATGTACACTAGTCAGCCTAGCCAAAGAGATGGGTAAGAATGAAACAGTCTTCTGGAGATTTTGGGCCAAAGCATCTCTGCATATCCCTCACTTCGCTCATATGCTCTGACAATTACTATAATTTTTCTGGTTTTCTTGGCTGCTCTGAAGATTTCAGAAATAAGTGGGGCCTATAGTTCCCCCCCCCCCTTTTTTAAAGTAGGCTCCACACCCGGTGTGGAACCCAAAGCAGGGCTTGAACTCACGACCCTGAGATCAAGAACTGAGCTGAGATCAAGAGTTGGATGTTTGACCGACCGAGCCACCCAGGCACCCCAGGGCTATAGTTTTAATATATGCTTTTTAAAAACAAAACTAGTTACAGAGCTACTTCAGTGACTCAGCCTGGTAACTTTGCTGGGGCCTACCCCCACGCCTGGGCTGCTCCATCTAGTTCTACTTTCCCAAGTAATGCAAACTGGATGGCAGCCCCAGTGCCAGGACTCCGTTTATCCCTAGAAATATAGGGGAAAAAAGTCAACTCACGTGGCTCCACGACGAGTCTGGTGCCAGCTCCAAAAAACATCTGTCGAGTATCCCAGGAGCACATCACAACACCGCCTCACAAGTAACCAGCCTGGGGCTGGCCCTGGGACCTGCGCTAGAACATCTGTGCCCTGCCTCCCCTGCCTGGGTCCCAGCCTACAGACCCCACAACTCAGAGCACTACAAAGCTGCCCTTGTTGAGATCAAGGGGCACAGAGTCTCAGTTCCCTTTGAAGCTAATAATAGTTTGCTGGATGAGGTTGTGAGCATGAAATCCCAGCCAGGAGGCACAGGGACAGGGGACAGGGCTGACATAGAGGGAGAGAGGAAGGTGACAGGTGACTGGTAGCTGCCTTCAAGATGGAAAATTTAACTCCCAGTTTATTGGGAGGCCTCTCCAAGAAGAACACGATAGCTTGGGAACAGGGATGGGGCACTGACTGGCGACATTTCTTATAATGAGTGTCAGGCTGAAGAGGGTTTAGACACAGGTCTTGTTCTCATATTCTGGTTCCTTCTCTTGGGTCACAAATTCTGCTTTTTTGATTGGAAACCTAATTTCTTCCCCATCACTCAGACTGAGTCTCACAGTAATAAGGAATCTGTCTCCTAATTCTCTGAGCTCAGGGAAAGGCTTTCTAAGGATCTGAGGGTTGAACAAGAAGTTGGTAGCCGACAGGGAGCCCAGTAGTGCCGTGGGTCACAGATGCGGGTCAGAGAAGCTGGTGCTTGCTTTGAACTGTTTATTTTCATTTTATAATTTCTCCGGTCTCTGGATCCAGATACAATTCAGGAGAATATAGTAATCATATGAAATGGAATTTAAAGACCATATGGATTACTCTGTCTCATCACCAGAAATCAAGAGTCTAAGGCTAGAGCCAAAGGGAATGACGGTTGTATAGGGCCATTATTTGCTGTTAAAACTTTAAGGATTGAGGGCTTGACTTGAAATTCTCACTTTCCCTACCTGAGCTTCACATAATCATATTACACTCCATCATGGAGAGAAAACTAAAGAAGTAAATGGAGTATCACTGGAGAGCATGGGTCAGTGTCCCAGCAGCTGGGCTAAGCATCACTTTCATCTCTTTCCTTCTTCCCTAAGGCTCCCAAAGGCATAGCCTCAGAGATTTGATTCCAACACTGCAGATAATTCTGAATTTCAAGTGGAAATGATTTAAAGGGAAAATGAAACACAATACTTTGTGCTCAGATGCAATTTGCCCAACATCGATCAGACTGCCATCAGCTACAACATGATTGTTTCCCTCCTTCTTTCTAGTCTCTCTCCTCTCAGAGACAACTCACCAAATTCCGCTATTTCCCTGGAAGCAACAGGCAATCAAGAACCCCTATGAGGTCATTTTTCCTTCTGAGAGGCAGACGCCGTGTTGACACTACCAGCTGGTTTCAGGACTGTTGACCTTGCATTCATGTACATTTCCCCATTTCTTTATTTCCTCTGAAATAAAATTTAACCAGGTAAGGGCAATGTCTGCATTTTGAAAAGCTTCTGAAAGATTACTGTTCTCTGGACACATCCCAGTGACTGACTATTGGTAGCTATGCAACATCAGCCCTGGATTTCCGAGCCCTGGAACAGATTACCAGTGGACAATATCCCTAGGAGAGCACCATTACTTCTCTATTGTCCTGAAGTTGGTGGCTGTGATTCCACATTGGATTCTACAGGCTCCTGAACCCTACATCCAGAGTAGAGTCTTCAGATTCAGGGCTAACAGAAGAGATGAGCACATTAACTGCTTTTGGCCAACCCAGACTAGGAGGGGGCTTTGGGGATCATTTAGTCTGAGCCAGGCACACTGACTTAAAGCAAGTTCTCAGCAAAAAGACACAAGGGAAGATTGGCTTTTGTCATCTGAGGGAGAGAAGACTATCTTGATCTAACTCCTTCTTTAAAAACATTTTTCTTCTTTTTAACTGTTCCTCTTCTTACACCGTGGCCATGACTCTCTGTCCTCATAAACAGTGGAAGACTGTCCTCACCTAGAGCTTGCCTTTTCCCTGGTCCTAATCCCTGACAGAGGAAGGGACCAAAAGGCTGACTAAGGGCTTTATTTGGGCCGTTGTAGAAGGCTTATTGCTACAAATCTTCAGAACAGAGTTTCTATGCATGCACAGACTATTTTCCTAAGGGAAACCTAATGAATTTGTCCTCGGATTTTACCTTGACTCTCTGCAACAACAAAACAATGGGTTTTCAGTTCGGAACCTCCTGACTTCCCAAGAAGCTCCATTCATTCAGGGCTAGGCTACAACAAGTTCAAAGGAATATATGCCCTGAAGTAACATGTATAACCTACTTGGTTCCACGATGAGTTGAGACCCTCTTCCAAAGACAAGTTGTGCTTCATTACACCACCTCAGACATCATTACAAAAAACCTTGCTACCTATTTGCCCTCTGCGTGGTCCATCTGTGTGGAAGGGGTGGGTGGAGCAGAATGAGTGTAGCTGGAGACATAAAACTCTGCAACGGTGTCTGAGATCTAAGCATTATATTTTGGCAGCTTGTTTGATATGTGTTATCTTCTGAGTGTTGGCATTTAGGAAAGTCCCTGGGTTTTTTGCTATTACCTCCTCAACCTGCCATCACTTACCCCCTGATCTTGCTTCAGGGTCACATTTTCACAGAGAGAAAGGGATCATTTTGGCTTTGCCCAGAATTGACAAATGGCTACTATTAGTGGAAACATAACTATGAGGTTCAAGTCAATGATAAAGGACTATGCCTCAGTTAGAGGTGGAAGATCACGATGGTTGGAGCAAGAGCCATTGATGCAAAAGATTGGAGCCTACCCAAAGGGTCATAATAACCATAGATGCCTACCACTTGTATAAGTACTTTGCTACTTACAAATGTCTTGTGTTTATACTATCTCAGCAAACATTACTGTAACAAACTCCGTGAGGTGAGATGATTAGATCCTTCTTACAGATGAAGTCCCCGAAGCTAAGTATGGTTAAGATAGTGAGTGGCTGGGCTGGGCCTTACTCCCAGGTCTCCAGACTCTAGTTTCCATGCATTTAACCAGAGTAATAGATGATAGGACCGGAAGGAGCTTCAACAGTCAATTGTCAAAACCTTTGTGATGACACAGTATTAATGGACACATAGGGACAGTTTGGATTCCTTTTCCAGTACCTTTAAAAAAAATCAAATCATAGAGGTGCGCCTGGGTGGCTCAGTTGGTTAAGCATCTGCCTTCAGCTCAGGTCATGATCCCAGGGTGATCCCTGCTCAGTGGGGAGTCTGCTTCTCCTTTTGCCTCTACCCCTACTTGAGCGAGCGCGTGTACGTGCTCTCTCTCTCTGTCTGTCTCTCAAATAAGTAATGAAATCTTAAAAAAAAATCAAATCGCAGAATTCTTACTGGGTCATAAGACACAGCATTGGACTTTCTTGGTTTCCTACTAAATCTTCCCTAAGAATTGGTCTGGATGATAATCAGAATCATCGTGGGCTAAAGCTGGAAGACACCTTAGAAATCACTTGGCTTACCTAGAGGGAAACTAATGTTCAGTGAAGTCAAGTCAGAGAGCTAGTCAGTCAAAGATAAGGATTGGAGCTTGGTCTTTGAAATCTTGGTCTGACATGCTCATCATCACACCTCTCATTTACTAGATGTATTTAGTGCAGGTCTGGTTATGACCTGGATCTGTAAATGGTGAATGCACAGGTGGTATGTTGGTTATCTAAAGTTAGTCAGGTGGAGGGAAGATAGCACATATTCTCCAGGAAAGATCGTGGGTCAAGAGGACCACTGCAGCACATACCTCATTCTGGACCTTATCAGAGACTCAGTCCCTGTTCCTCAAACCATCCCTTGCTAAATTACATGCTGGCTAGATCTTTTCAAGTGTTTCCCAAGCTGGTGACTTGGGAAAATATTTAACAAAGATAATTGCTGAAAACAGTGGTCAGAAGAAGGAAAAATGAGTCACTTACATGGTTCCACCTCCAGATAGGTTCCTTTGCCAAAGATCAGTGGATCAGTTGTGCTGGAGAATGAGCAGCTGATAGACCTCATCTAAAAACTGCCTTGCTTTCTTTTTCTGGCAACCCTGGCGCCAGTTGCCAAGTCATGTGATGGATATTGCATGGTATTTGTGTCTCATCTGGACTAACCTCTTTGTTCTTCAGTCTTGGGGGCTATCCTTCAGGACCAAAGCAGGAGGTGATTCCTGTGTCAAACAGAAATCTGAACCTCTGCCTTGTTACAGTCTGAATTTGTGCTCTGAATGAGAGATACTGGAAAAGAGTTTCTTAGTATGAGCAGGAGAGAAGAAAGGTGGAACGTTGGTATAGAGTAGCGGTTCTCAGCCTTTGGGTTATACTTAAGTAGGGCAAAGATCTAGTGAGTTATGTACCTCACTCATTCCTCATTTTAGGGGAATTCCATTTCATATCCAGTCAGAGCTTTGCATCATTGTCAAGCATTGTGCAACAGCTAGACTTCTTAGTGTAAAATAGACTTAGAATCTTCAGTGCATTTAAATAACATATTCATGAATATCACATTGTAGCAAGCTTTCATGATCTACTCACACTTAAAAGTGACAGTTAAATTAGCCTCTGTCATATGGAAAAATCAGAGTCTGTAAGATTGCCCGTGTCACTTATAAAAACCAGGGAGAGAATATACATTTTCAGATCCATTACAGCCCATAAAGGACTGAAGATCGTACTTTGAGAATCACTAAAATGGAAAGTGAGTCTCAGTTCTGGTGAAGTAGAAAGATGTCAGAAGACCTGAAATCTAGCTGGACTCTGCTCCTCACTGAGCATATAATCTTAGCCAATTTCAGGGAGCCTCATTTGCCTCTTTTATAAAATGAGGGTAATATCTTCTGTATTGGGGGTTCCTAAGATGAAATGATGGGGTGTATATAAAGCACTCTATGAACTAGAAAGCCTTGGTGGGATGATTGGAATGTTCATTAATGTTAGACTCAGAGAAAACACATTTTACTTGAAGCAAGGGGTGTAATTTCCCTAAGCACAGAGCTTCCCAGGGGTAGGATGGTAAGGAAAGGTCACTAAGAGAAAATAGGATCCTATTTCTTTGGAATTTAAGAAGAGAGTGCTCACTTCTAAGGGCTGTGGGTGAGGCCAGGAATCCATGTTTCTGTCTCCCCTGGTCTTTTCTGGGGGTCAGGTGTGACCTCCATTCCATTCTCCAGTCTACCCTTTCCAGTCCCCACACTGGAGTCCTTATGGTGGCCCATGAGCTGCCTCATCCCCAGGCCCATTACCAACCTGACCTCATTTTCAAATTCTCTCCCCATCACTTCCACTTTCCTCCAGCCACACGGGCCTCCTCACTCTCCTTCACGCGCTCCAGGCAGCACTGCGTTCCCCCGGCCTGGAGGTGCTCTTCCTCCAGATATCTGCGCGTGGCTCACTCAGTCACCCCCTCAGGTCTTTGCTCAAATGTCACCTTTCCAGTGAGGCCTTCTGTGTGACTCCTCTGTTAAAAACTGCACACTGCTCCCTCTTCTCGTCTTCTGCATTCCCTTTCCTGCTTTATTTTCCTTCACGGGGCTTATTACCACCTAAAATACTATATATTTTATTTATTTATTTGGATTACCATCTGTCTTTTGCCATTAGAGTGAAAGCTCCAGTAAGGCATCAATTTTTGTCTGCTTTGTTCATGCTGATCACTCAGCAGTGAGAAGAGCGCCCAGCAGACAGGGACGGGGACTTGTCACAAGTTGGGGAGCAAGGACTTGGCTTTGCCTCTGCAGGTTCCTAGTTGGCTTTTATTTCTGTTTCCCTTTGCCTTACGCCACGACTGATTATCCTTTCACTCATTCATTCATTCAACAGACATTTATTTAGTGCCTTCACTGTATTTGTGGATACAGTGAGGAACAACTCAAAGTCTTTGCCCTTAGGGAGTAAAGGAGACAGATGATCAATGAGCATCCGAAAGTGTCGGGTGGAGATGAGGGTATAGAAATGAAGCAGGGTAAGGGGACTATAGGGGGTGATTGGAGAAGGTGTCAGTAGAAGTGACATTGAGTAAAGACCTGGAGAAGGAGAGCGAGAGAGTTTTGTGAATCCCTGGGGAGGGGATTAAAATAGGGGAGAAAACAGTACAGGGCCAAAGGCACTGTCGGGCACAGGCTCCATTCTGAAACTGGTGGTTGCCGGAGGGGGGGGTGGGGGAGGGGCAAGTGGGGGAAGGGGAGAAGGAGATACAGGCTTCCAGGTACGGAATGAATAAGCCCTAGCATAGGATAAAGGCACAGTAGAGGGAATATAGTCAATGGTATTGTAATATTGTGTTGTACAGGAACAGATGGTAGCTACGCTTGTGGTGAGCAGAGCGTGATGTATAAACTTGTCAAATCACTATGTTGTACACCTGAAACTAATATAACATCGTGTGTCAGCTACACTGAAATTAAAAAAAAAAAAACCACTCTGTTCTGGGAGATGTTCTTCGTGAGTGAGAGGGAATGCCAAAGGCAGGAATGAAAAGGTTAACTCTTGGAATTTTAGAAACACATTAGTGATCCTGGGATTTTCTGGACTCCTTTTTTCTCAGGATCATCTGAGCATTGTTTGGATCTTTCTGAGTATCTCGACCCTCGAGTCCAGGGGTGTAGTGTGAGGAATGGGCCTTGCCTGGAGAATACCTCTTTGGGTAACTGGTTTTGGTATGGCGGTGGGAGGAGCGCTTCCTTGGTGAAGGACTATGGTGGAGATGGTGGTTGGAAGGGAAACAGCCTAACGGTGGCTTTAGACTCTGCCGGCGGCTTGGAAAGGAGCCCAGCAGAGGAGGAGGGGGAGGCTGGGCCATCGCAAGAAAGGCCTCCATGTGTGGCTCAATCAAACTGCAGTCTCCACAGAAAAGAAAAGTTCTGGAGTGCACAGATGCTGGAATCAGACAGGTGATACACATTTTGACTTTGCTAAGCTCTGTGGTCTTGGAGAACCCGCCCTCCATCTGTAAACAGGCAGGTCATAGTTCCACATGGTCATTGTGAGAAGTGCATAAAATGACATTCATTAATAAAGTGCCTCGTCCAGTGGCCTGATACACAGTAGACACCCAGAAAGTGGTCGTTGATATAGTGATGACATATAATAATATGTCATCACTATATCAATAGTGATGATATCACTAATATATCAATAATAATAATATATCAATAATATATTATTGATATCAATAATAATAATATATATTATTCTAAGTGTATCTCATGATCCACTTTCATGAAGATGCTCCTGATGCCCGTGCTTCTTTTCTAAGCTCCTATCATTGTCATGGTCAGTAGCACACGTTTACATTGTGGCTTTTTATTTCATGCTCTCTTGTCCTGTTCTCTGGTTCTGTTTTATGAAGTTAAGAGGCATCCCCTGGTTTTCTCTATCCAGACGGCTAAAAGGTTGATGGATTTGGGGCTGTGGGTTTGTGGGCACAAAGCTAACAAATGGAGACTAGGGAAATCAGTCACTAACCTCACATGGAATGTGGATAAATTATTATTTTAGTGAGAAATTTTAAAGCCAGTGAGGTGTAAGGGCAAGGGCCTGAACTAGTTGAATCTTCAAAATTTTGCTATGATTTTTTTCTTTTTCTTTTTTTTTTAAATCTGAATTTCTCTGCTCCGACTATGTTAACACAGCTTTGAATCTCTATCTCTTTCTGGATGCAAAGCCCTACTGCACTTCTCCCCATAGTGTGTGCAGTCTGGGAATGACCAGCCAGCACTCCTTCTTTTGTTGTTTATTTTTTTTTTTTAAGATTTATTTATTTATTTTTAGAGAGAGAGAGGAGAGCGAGAGAGAGTGTGAGAGCATGTGAGCAGGGGGAGGGGCAGATGGAGAAAGAATCCTGAAGTAGACTCTGTGCTGAGCGCACAGCCCGACACGGGGCTCGATTCCAGGACCCTGAGATCATGACCTGAGCTGAAATCAAGAGTGGGCTGCTTAATCAACTTAGCCATCCAGGCGCCCCTTGCGCTCCTTATTTTCCCTTCTTCTGCCCTCAGTGGTATGCCTCTTGCGCATTATCCACCCAGGTATTCTCTGAGGGGAGCCCACCCCATCACATTCTCCCTCTGCACCTCTCTGGAACCTACTTTTACCTTGGAAAACACAAGCTGAATGCCAAGTACCAGGCCAGAGTGTGCTGTCTCTTGTCTAGTAGCCCCCTCAGCAGGTTTGGGACCACTGACCCCACTCTTAGACTTCCCTACGATCTTTGGAATGGGGTTTTGTATTTGTTTTTTACATTTGCTGGCTTAATATTAATATCCACTATCTAACTGGAAGCTACTGCCAAAAAGAGACTGCCTTTTTTTTCCCCCAACCGCAAGACACGGTTGGATTCAAATGTCACTTAA
>NW_028009684.1:0-878 GCF_054177405.1 Leptonychotes weddellii | reverse complement strand
AAAAAAACCCCTGATCCCAACCCTCTCAAGATGGCATGTCCGTGTGCCCTGGAGCCACGGATGTCTCCACTCACTGATGAACAGACACAAAAGTACCACAGCGGGTGCTAGCTGATGTAAGCCAGTCGCACAGAACACCCTAAAGCAAGGTTTTTTCAGAAATGCTTCAAACTAACTATAAAATCACACTCCAACCTGTCAAAGGGAAAGGTTATATGGCCATTTCAATACAAGCTGAGAAGGCACTTGATAAAATTCAACATTCATTTCTGATTAAGAAGAAACAACCCTGTAAAACCACAAAGAGGTTCTTTTCTTAATGTGACAAAAATCTCGCCCAAACCGAGGGCACACATCCCATTCATTACTGGGAGCCGGGGGCAGTTTCATGACAGGCCGGGATCGCCTGACTTCACCTTCAAGTGGTCAGGTCTGTCTTCTCCCTTGTGGTTTCCGTCTTCCGTGTCGGGGCTCCCACCCACCACTCGGTCGTCACGCGGAGCCTTTCCAAAGCAGGGAGGGGCTGGCCACCGCGGGGGCTACGTCCTCCAGTGTCAGAGAGCCACGCAGCGGCCCGGCCCGCGTCAGGCCTGGAGTGAGCATGCCGGGCGGCTCATCAACTCACTCCGCACCCCTGGGGTCTGCAGCCGGAGTCACAGCTGGGGAGCATACCGTCGCACCCTCCCGAACCCCGGCCCCATCACGCGGGCAAGGGTGACGAGCCCGAGGCGAAGGAGCCCCTGTGCATCTCTGCGGCCCGGGGCTGGCCGTCGGCGGGCTCAGACAAGAGGGCTTTGGCGTTCGTGTGACCACTGCGTGCACACGCGAACTTTAGGATGCATTTCTCCAAGGTTCCTCTGACCGTTTATCTCCTTATG
>NW_028009683.1:0-878 GCF_054177405.1 Leptonychotes weddellii | reverse complement strand
ACACCTCCCCTCTGGCAACCACCAATTTGTTATCTGTATCTGTGAGCTTGTTTTATTTTTTCGAGGAGGGGGGAATGTTTGTTTGTTTTGTTTTGTTTAGATTCCACACATAAGTGAGGATATAATGGTATTTGTCTTTCTGTCTGACTTATTTCAATTAGCATAATGCCCTCAAGTTCCATCCATGTTGTCACAAATGGCAAGATTTCATTCTTTTTTGTGTCTGAATAGTATTCCATTGTGTGTGTGTGTGTGTGTGTGTATATATATGTGTATATTTATGTACACACACATATATATATAACATTTTCTTTATCCATTCATCCATCAGTGGACGGTTAGGTTGTTTTTCATATCTTGGCTATTGTAAATAATGCTGCAATAAACATAGGGATGCATATGTCTTTTCAAATTAGTGTTTTCAGGTTTTTTGGATAAATATCCAGAGGTGGAGTTGCTGGATCACAGATAGCTTTATTTCTGAATTTTTGAGGAACTTCTACACTGTTTTCCATAGCAGCTGCACCAATTTACATTCCCAGCAACAGTGCACAACGTTTCCCTTTTCTCCATATCCTCACCAACACTTATTTCTTGTCTTTTTGATGCTAGCAATTCTGACTGGTGTGAGGGGATATCTCATTGTGGTTTTGATTTGCATTTCCCTGATGATTAATGTTATTGAGCATCTTTTCATGTGTCTGTTGGCCATCTGTATGTCTTCTTTTTAAAAATGTCTATTTAGAGGGGCGCCTGGGTGGCTCAGTTGGTTAAGCGACTGCCTTCGGCTCAGGTCATGATCCTGGAGTCCCGGGATCGAGTCCCGCATCGGGCTCCCTGCTCAGCGGGGAGTCTGCTTCTCCCTCTGATCCTCTTCC
>NW_028009682.1:0-878 GCF_054177405.1 Leptonychotes weddellii | reverse complement strand
ATATGGTCAATTAATTTATGACCAAAGAGGCAAGAATATACAGTTGGAAATAGTCTCTTTAATAAATGGTGTAGGAAAACTGGACAGCTACATGCAAAAGAATGAAACTGGACCACTTTCTTATACCATATACAAAAATAAACTCAAAATGGATTAATGACTTAAATGTGAGACCTGAAACCATAAAAATACTACAAGAGAGCACAGGCAATAATTTCTCTGATATCGATTATAACAACATTGTTCTAGATATGTCTCTTGAGGCAAGGGAAACAAAAGCAAAAATAAACTATTAAGACTACACCAAAATAAAGGGCATTTGCACAGAAAAAGAAACCATCAACAAAACTAAAAGGCAAACTACTGAATGGGAAAATATATTGCAAATGACACATCTGACAAGTGGGTAATATCCAAAATATTTTTTTACAGACTTTATTTGACAGAGAGAGAGAGAAAGATCACAAGTAGGCAAAATGGCAGGCAGAGGGAGAGGGAGAAACAGGTTGGGCAGAGAGCCTGATGTGGGCCTCAATCTTAGGACTCTGGGATCATGACCTGAGCTGCAGGCAGACACTTAACCAAATGAGCCTCCCAGGTGCCCCATTATCCAAAATATTTAAAAAACATAAACAACTCAACACCAAACAAAACAAAATAATCTAAAGAAAAATGGACAGAGGACCTGAACATTTTTCTAAAGAAGACATATAGATGACTAACAGACACATGAAAAGATATTCAACATCACTAAACACCAGAAAATGCAAATCAATCCACAGTGAGATATCACCTTACACCTCTCAGAATGGCTAGAATAAAAATAAAAAGGGCGCCTGGGTGGCTCAGATGGTTAAGCGTCTGCCTTCGGCTCAGGT
>NW_028009681.1:0-878 GCF_054177405.1 Leptonychotes weddellii | reverse complement strand
TTTCTTCGATCTCCTGTTGGGTTTGTAGGTGTTCAGAATGGTTTGATCCCTATCCAGCTGAATTCCTGAGAGGAGACGAAATCCAGGTCTCCTACTCCTCCGCCATCTTGCTCTGCCCCAAAAAACTCTCTCGCAGGTTTTGTCTGTCTTGATATCTTTCCTCAGAAAAGGGAACCCCAGGTTCATGGGGAAAGTGAAGTCTGGACACTTACCATTGTTAGGGCTCTTTCTCCTAACAGCTACCTTGCTGCCTGATGTTGTTAAAGGGATATCATTTGCATCCCAGAGAAAGATGAGCTTATCTGGAACCTTCTGTTGCCTGGTCAGGGGTTGGGAAACACCCATCTGATTGGTCTTCTGTTTGTGCGAGCAAGGCACCTACCTGGTAACTATGGTGTTTCTCTGATCCTGGGTCCCAAACCAGCTTTCCTTCCTCTCCCTCCTTTTAGAGTTTCCTTCTGGTTGTCTCTTGTGCTGTTCCCAGGGTTTATTCCTGTGCCTAACAGGCAAGAAAATGGAAAAAAGTGTCTCCAAGTCTTAATTGGTAGTCCATATACCTTTAAATAGTCTGGGCTGCCATCAAGAACAGAAACCTATAAGATTACTTTGGGCCTTAATACTCTTTTGATGTGCAATATCAAATTTTGGATTAATAGTTTGTCTATAGTCCCTATAGAAAGATTTTATGATTTGGACTCGGCTTCTTGAATTTAAAGTGGAGGTTGCACATGACTGATGAAATCCACATCATCTTCCATGCTGCCTGCTAGAGTGGCTTACAGCTCAGTTAACAAAGTCAGCCACATCAGGATGAAACATGTGCATGAGTCAATTTCATGTAGAGGCCGCCTGGGGAAATCATGATGGCCTCAGCCTAA
>NW_028009680.1:0-878 GCF_054177405.1 Leptonychotes weddellii | reverse complement strand
ACTCAGGCCATTTGATTGTAGGTTCAGTGCACTTTCTACTCTAGCAGAGCAGCCAATGAATCTAAAGATTAAATGCAAATACCCATGGGAAGTTCGGGACAATACAGGCACGTGTAGATTGAAGTAAAAGTGATCCATGACAAAATGGGAATGGGGGAAAGACAGACACCGAGCCTAAGAAAGAGGAGGGTGAGGAGGTGGTAGAAGGAGGTAATGCTGGAGACGCCAAAGAAAGACATTGCCAACTTCGAACTTTTGCTAGAAAAGGTGTGGATGGATCCCTGGATTAGGGAGATCGCATGTGTGTCCCACCACTTGCCCCTTACATCTGATGGCAGGCATAATTACTCGATCATGCTGGGATCCCAGCATTCTCATCAACACAGAGCTGTAGGCAACCACTATCATTCAGATATCATTGTGTGGAATTATATCAAGTTGCCATCCCTACTCTGAAGGGTCAAAAATAAAATTTGCGGGGTTTCAGCCAAGAAAATAAGGTCAATGTGATCAAGAAAAGAAGCTCGATGAGAGAAATCTTGATATATCCTGAGAGTACTGAGGCTCTTTACTAAAGTAGCTAAGCCTTAGTTTCCTCATCTGTAAAATGGGGATAACAGTACTCACTTCAGAGGGCTGTTGGAGGTATTAAACCTATAATCCCTACATAGCATTTGGTGTGTGTGTTTTTTATATTATTATCACTAGTACTCTTATTATTATTACTAGTTATATTTATTATTACTAGTTATATAGTAACTGGGCGGCTACTGTTTCCCAGCAATATCTGTAAGTACACATGTAAGAAGAAAACAGAATCTATTCTCTAATTTGGTTCCCAACATAGAAGCAAATTCATTCATTCATTCATTCATTCA
>NW_028009679.1:0-878 GCF_054177405.1 Leptonychotes weddellii | reverse complement strand
TGGCAAGGGGCAACTAAGGTTGCAGGCAGAATTAAGCTTACTAATCAGCTGACCTTAAAATAGGGAGAGGATCCTGACTTGAGCCCCGATGCCGGACCTTGGGGCCCCAAACTGTAGAAGAATACGCTGTGTGGCCCTGAGCCGCTCCGTTTGCCATAACCCCGCCACGGCGGCCACAGGAAACAGGGCAGGAAGGCCAGGGCGTCGTTCCCCTCGACCATGACGGGACTGGGGATGGCAGGAGCGCTCGAGACGTTTCTGGGCACGGGGGGGACGGTTGCAGTGGTCACTCTTGACCAGCGTATTCGGGGTTATCTAGAGGCTTTTAATCGGCAGGGATGGGTCACAAATTCCAGGGTTCAAAAGCAGAGCACCCAGAGAAAAACACGGCAAACCCCGGTTCAAGTCCTTGCCGACTGCACACTGACCGTCAAGACCCCAGAACAAAGCTGTCTTGGAGGTAGAGGATGGTTCGCTCTTATTTACCCGGGCAGCGTGGATGGGACACCTGCTGGTGATGTTGGAGAGTATTCGTCCCTGATGTGGGCCACCCCACCTTCAAGGCCCTTCTGCTGAGGGACGCTCCCATCCCGGAGCCAGGAGCCGAAAATGCTGGATGTTCGCTTTCCAGGCCCCTTTGCAGCTGGGTGGGCCTCAAAACCAGCACACAAGCCCCCAAGAAGCGAAGGGCGGCTTCCTGGCCTCTGGCCCCCTCCTCCAGCCCCCGGCGTCCTGTCAGCAAGCTCCTCTCTGGCTTAGCTCGAGCGCAGGGGCGCCTGCGTCCACAGCTCACACTGCGGCCTGGGTCCCACGAGGACACGCCAAGGGGCCCGGCCCTCCACAAGCTCGGGGCCAGGACCCGTCGGGGCCGCACCACC
>NW_028009678.1:0-878 GCF_054177405.1 Leptonychotes weddellii | reverse complement strand
TATCCTTCTGTATTTTGGCTTTCCTAGCTTTAAAGTATTAATGAAAATCCTTCCATGGATTGTTTCAAGTATTAAGTTAAAATTGTGGATATTATGAAATAACCAAATACCATACTTAGAAGCTAACAGCAGTAAGCAAAATGGATGTGTAGAAAGCCAGATTCACCCCAAACTCGGTGTGTGTGTGTGTGTGTGTGTGAGAGAGAGAGACGTGTGTGTGAGAGAGAGAGAATGTGTGCGAACTATTACCTGTAATTTATTTTTCCATGTAGAAAACAAGATTGTGCATAGCAGCTCTTTCCATGTCTGAAGGTGAAAGGAGCATTTTGCTTTCATGTGTGATTGCCAGCAGTTGCATTTGAACCACAAAAGATGAAGGACTTTAATACTTTGCTTGAACAGCTTGTCTTGTGAGACTTAGTATCATTGATTCATCAAGCTTAGCAAAACTAATTTTTGTGAGTGTTCTTAGTTTACCTTGAGTATTTTAGCTGTATTATTCTGTCATGCAAATGAATTCGGACTCCTAGGTGCAGAACCCTGACTTGTTTTGGACTTTATGGAAGTAATACCAGAGAAACCTGGGTGGGTTTTCTCTTTGCCACATTTTGTCGCATCACTTCCAGACGCGTCACTTGACCTGTGTTCTCTTCAATTTCACCTTATGTGAAATAGCCATAATACCCACCAGAATTGTTAGGAAGTCCAAGCAGGGCCTTGTCCATAACATTTATTAGTAAGTGTTAAATGAATACACCTTGATATCTGAACAGAAAACAATTCGTTATAATAGTTTTTTCTAAACAAGGTTTTCTATCTTGTATAAATTGAAACTATTGGCATTTCTTGTTTTATTCTCCCATTTGTTTTTATAATCA
>NW_028009676.1:0-878 GCF_054177405.1 Leptonychotes weddellii | reverse complement strand
ACCTGAGCCGAAGGCAGACGCTTAACCATCTGAGCCACCCAGGCGCCCTTTTTATTTTTATTCTAGCCATTCTGAGAGGTGTAAGGTGATATCTCACTGTGGATTGATTTGCATTTTCTGGTGATTAGTGATGTTGAATATCTTTTCATGTGTCTGTTAGTCATCTATATGTCTTCTTTAGAAAAATGTTCAGGTCCTCTGTCCATTTTTCTTTAGATTATTTTGTTTTGTTTGGTGTTGAGTTGTTTATGTTTTTTAAATATTTTGGATAATGGGGCACCTGGGAGGCTCATTTGGTTAAGTGTCTGCCTGCAGCTCAGGTCATGATCCCAGAGTCCTAAGATTGAGGCCCACATCAGGCTCTCTGCCCAACCTGTTTCTCCCTCTCCCTCTGCCTGCCATTTTGCCTACTTGTGATCTTTCTCTCTCTCTCTGTCAAATAAAGTCTGTAAAAAAATATTTTGGATATTACCCACTTGTCAGATGTGTCATTTGCAATATATTTTCCCATTCAGTAGTTTGCCTTTTAGTTTTGTTGATGGTTTCCTTTTCTGTGCAAATGCCCTTTATTTTGGTGTAGTCTTAATAGTTTATTTTTGCTTTTGCTTCCCTTGCCTCAAGAGACATATCTAGAACAATGTTGTTATAATCGATATCAGAGAAATTATTGCCTGTGCTTTCTTGTAGTATTTTTATGGTTTCAGGTCTCACATTTAAGTCATTAATCCATTTTGAGTTTATTTTTGTATATGGTATAAGAAAGTGGTCCAGTTTCATTCTTTTGCATGTAGCTGTCCAGTTTTCCTACACCATTTATTAAAGAGACTATTTCCAACTGTATATTCTTGCCTCTTTGGTCATAAATTAATTGACCATAT
>NW_028009675.1:0-878 GCF_054177405.1 Leptonychotes weddellii | reverse complement strand
TTATTACCTATGACAGATGTGGGTGGGGTGGTTTCCTGACTGCTCGGAAAGTTTAAAGGACCAGGGAAGTTCAATCTATTGATATACAGATTTTCAACCAATCATGTTGCCAATCATACCTCACCCCATGTTCTAAGCATTCTGTAAGGCAAATCAGATCAATTCTTAGAGGTACTCCATTTCTTGTAGGCATTTGGAACCCTATTTTTCTAGTCTGCTAAGACCATTAAATTTCCTCCATCAGCTTGTTGTCTAACTTAAAAAAAATTCTTTCATCCACTATTCTTCACTGATTATTTTAATGAAATTTTTAGAGGTAGAACTGAGGCACAAGGATGGTTAATCTGCCAAGTTTAACTGGAAGGGCTCAATAGTTAACTGTTGATATTTCTAAAATATTGGACAACAAGGCTTTCAGTTTCCTCTCCAGATATAAATCTGACCTAACGTTCATTTGTCATTAGTGTCATTCCACTCTTTCCATTAAGGAAGGGAGTTAAGCCTACTCACCAGCCTCTTAACTCCCTTCCATGCCTGTCTTTTATAGAAGGAGCCTGACATGAGGCTTGATCCGAGGACCCTGAGATCATGACCTGAGCCGAAACCAAAAGTCGGCGGCTTTACCAACTGTGCTGCCCAGGCCCCTCTCCCCCTCATCCTTTAAGGCCATCTCTGGCTTCAACTCTGAGAAGCATGTTCCTCTGATTAGCCACCACCAAAAATTGCTGGGACTTCCATAGTTCCTTATATTTTATAATTTGGCTTATATATATTTTTTTATTTATTTATTTTTTATTCTTATGTTAATTCCCATACATTACATCATTAGTTCTAGATGAAGTGTTCCATGATTCATTGTTCGTGCACAACACCCAGTG
>NW_028009674.1:5321-11837 GCF_054177405.1 Leptonychotes weddellii | reverse complement strand
AGACCCTGCTTCTGCCGTAGCCAATCAGATGCACTAAAATGAACCCTCCACGTGTTCTGCATCAGCACAGGTGCACTGCCGTCTTGTGGTCACATCTCCACTGAACGCACTGGGGAAATGCTCTTCTCTTAGCCTGTGCCTCTGAGGGACTCAGGTGAATCAAGGCAGCAACAGTCAAGCAAATTATATCTTAGATCAGAGTGAGGTGTAAAGTGAGAATGTGGAGATCAAGAGTTATCCCTCTGTGCACTACTGAGTCACTGTTAATAAGTCGGAAAGACAAAAATATACATAATTATAATACAGTCGAAGAGTAGGACCATAAGAGGAGTGGAAACTAAAAACTATCTGATCCAAGAGGAGGGAGAAATACATATACGTTAGGTCCTTGGACAAAATCTTACAAAAAGGTAGTCATGCTCTCCTTTCCCCTTTTTGGTCTCAAGGATAGAAGAGAAAAGCCTTTATAATGGCTTTTATGATTTTTACTACTTTTAATAATAGGAGGAACTTGTGTATATATGAATTATTAAAAGTAATAAAACATTACCTACAGACTAAAATTTTGACTACCATTTCCAATTCTGACCCTTAGATCATTTATTACCCTAATACCTTCTTCATCTTGACCATTTGGAGTTGATTTTCCAGATGTTTTACTAGATTTGAATCACCCAAAAATATATAGTATTTTATTTATACTTTATTATAATACAAATATACACTCTGAGTATACCTTTCTGTAACTTTATAATCTCAATTGTAAATCCTGTAGGTCTTATTATATTAACCCATATACATCCTTCTGTTCCATTATATTCCATATTGTGGGTATACTTCCATTTATACATCTTTTTCTTTATTGATTAAAGGTTAAGATTATTTTTTAATCGCTGAAATATTCCACTACAATAAAGGTTATTAAGTATTCATCACATGAGCACATGTTTTGCTAGGAACAAAGACTAGGGAGAAATGAAGGAATAAGCCATGAGGCTAGCAGGTGAAAATTACTCCAGGTGGAGGATAGTAAAGAACAAAGGGTTTGAGGAAGAATGAAGAGAATTCATGTTCTGATTATTGTGTTGGAAGGTTTTCTTTTTCTTTGTTTTTCTTAATGTGCGTTGCAATGGTAGTTTATCAGCTCATTTGATAAACTCTTTCTGAAATTCTGATATAGAGATAGTGTACAGTTTGCTCCAACCAGCCACTGAGGTTTTCTAAATATAGTAAATCAGCAAGAGAAAAAACATCCCCAAGCAGAAGCAGTGGTATATACAAGGAAAAAATAGTATGGAATAAAACTAGACAGAAAAAATGTACACACAATTTGAGAATATCACCAATAATACAGAAGGACACTTTACTTTTCCCAAATCAGCAGAGAAAAAGAGAAAATTCTATCAATGTAACAGAAAAGAAAGAAGCAAAAGCATATGGACAAAACCAAAATATTAGAAATAAGTTCAAATATTCAGTAATCAAAACATAGATTAAAAAGAAATTATTGGGGGCGTTTGGGTGGCTCAGTCATTAAGTGTCTGCCTTTGGCTCAGGTCATGATCCCAGGGTCCTGGGATAGAGCCCCGCATCGTGTTCCCTGCTCAGCGGGAAGCCTGCTTCTCCCTTTTCCAGTCCCCCTGCTTGTGTTCCTTCTCTTGCTTTGTCTCTCTCTGTCAAATAAATAAATAAAATCTTTTAAAAAAGAAATTATTGAATTGAATCAAAATTTAAAACTATTTCTCCATATTGCTTAAGATACAAACCTAAAAGAAGACAACCAACAAACGTGAGCAGATAGGACAGTATTTTCCTGCTGCCCCAGTGTGCAAAGTCTAAAGCCCCCTCCTCACCTGTTAAACCCACACCCAAAGGGAGAACCCAAAGGAATGTCAGTTCTGCCAAAGACACAGTCAAAATGTGTCTAAGAGAACACCTAGCTAGCAAACTAGTTAACTCTTACAAAGGGAAGCTCTAAGAAAAAAAGACAAAGGCTAAAAAAAACAAATGAAACTAAAAAACCCAGCATAGCAAGGAAAACAATCAATAGCATCAAAAGTCATCCTACAGAGTGGAAGAAAATATTTGCAAACCACATATATAATAAGGGGTTAATATCCAAACAATAAAATAACTCCTACAATAAGTTTTTTTAAAAACTTAGCAAGCCAATTAATAATGGTCTAAGAACTAGAATAGCCATTTCTTTAAAGAAGACATTCAAATGGCCAACAAATTATGTGAGCAAACACTCAATGTCACTGATTATCAGGAAAATGCAATCAAAGCCCCAAAGAATTATCACCTCGCACAGTCATGCAATATGTGAAAAAGGACCATCCTATTAAGTACTTCAGTATTTATTTATTTATTTTTTATTTTATTTATTTTTTTTTTTTAATTTGAGAGAGAGGGAATGAGAGACAGAGAGCATGAGAGGGAGGAGGGTCAGAGGGAGAAGCAGACTCCCTGCCAAGCAGGGAGTCCGATATGGGACTCGATCCCGGGACTCCAGGATCATGACCTGAGCCGAAGGCAGTCGCTTAACCAACTGAGCCACCCAGGCGCCCCGTACTTCAGTATTTAAAATGTTGGTACTAGCCACAACTTAATGGTGGGAGAAAAAAGCACATATTATAAACATGTGTGATTTTCTTGTTCCTTTTTAATGATGACTATCTCAATGTATTTGCCTCAACATTTACAGTAAATTCTTTGATATCATCCATACTTTATATTTTTTAAAAAAATGATGACCATTATCAAAACAAAAAATGCAGGTGTTGTCAAGGATGTGAAGAAATTGGAACATTTGCACACTGTTAGTGGGAATGCACAATGCTGCAACCATGGAAAACAATATAGAGGTTCTTCAAAAAGTCAAAAAGAGAACTACTGTATAATTCAGTAATCCCACTTCTGAGTACATATCAAAAAGAATTTGAATCAGGATCTTAAAGAGATAATAAGCACTCTTTTGTTCATTGCAGCGCTGTTCACAATAGCCAAGATGGGGAAACAACTTGAATGGCCAACAACAGATGAATGGGTAAAGAAAATGTGCTATATACATAAGCAGAGTACTATTCAGCCTTAAGAAGAAAAAGAAAAAGGATATCCAACAATATGAAACCATACGGTTGAATCTTGAGGACATTATGGTAACTGAAATAAGCCAGTCAGAGTAAAACAAATAATGCATGATTCCACTTAAATGTGGTATCTATGATAGTCAACTTCATAGAATCAAAGAGTGAATCAAAATAGAGGTTGGCCATGGGCTCCGGCTATTGGGTCATGGGGAGTTACTAATCCAGCATATGAAAGAATACAGAGTTGCTGTACAACATTGTACTCATACCAACAATCATGTATTGCACACCTAAATCTTAAGAGGCTAAATCTCATGGTAAGTGTTCTTTACACTAATACAAATTAAATTTAAAAAAAAATAAGACACCACAGTCTCACCTGTCAGAACGGCCAAAATCCAAAACACTAAAACCACCAAATGCTGGTGTCAAAAACTCAGAAATAGCTCAGGTCAATCCAGTGAATTTCACCAAAGTAGTAATTAGTAGAAGTGTCATGTTGCACACGTCAAAAAGGGAGCTCATGAACTGGGAGCACTCACCAAAACATGGAATGAGGCTCAGGGGTATATTGTTAGAAAGCAGTTTGTATAGTGAGGAGACTGGCAGTGTATCTTCTTCACAGTGATTGGTTATAATCAGAGTTGCTGTAAATGATATCAGAAATTGCTTAGTGGGTACCTCCAATCAAACTTGGGAAACAGTTCAAGTTTTGCTTATAATTTCCAGAGGTAGAGCAAAAAATTATGCAGGTCAAGTTGGTCTGACAAAATAAACTAAATTAAGCTTTATTTGTAGGACTAAACTGATTTTGGAAGTGATCTTTGCCCAGGGAATTTTCAAGGCTGCTCTGTATGGTTTTTATTTTAACACCAGCAAGGATGTCCAGCAACAAGAAACCTCATTTGTGGCTGACAGGAATACACAATGGTACCACCACATTGGAAGACAAGAGCAGCAGGTTCTCACACAGCTAAACAGACTCCTACCGTATGATGTAGCAATGACAATCTTTAATGTTTACCCAAATGGCTGGAAAACTTCTGCCTACACAAAAACTTGCACACAAATGTTTATAGCAGCTTTATTCATAATTGCCAAAACATGAAAGCAACCAAGATGTCCTCAGTAGAAGAAAGGGTAAGTAAACTATGGTAGAGCCAGACAAGGGAATCTTATTCAGTGCTAAAAAGAAATGAGCTATTAAGCCATGGGAAGATGTGGAGGAAAATTACATGCATATTTCTAAGTGAAAGAAGCCAATCTGAAAAGGCTGCATTCTGTTTGGTACCCAAGATATGACATTCTGGAAAAGGTAAAACTGTGGAGACAGTAAAAACATCAGTGGCTGCCAGGGGTTATAGGGAGGAAAGAAAGAACTTCTTTAAGTAAAGGAAAGTTGAACTGGTGAGCAAAAATCAAAAAGCTTAGTAATACACAAGATGTGGGGAAAGTTTTTATGTGCTCTTCTCAATTCCTCAAAGACCAACTTGCAGTCCTATGCTGGGTTTAGAAGTGATCACTGTTTCTTATAAAGGGCCATGGAGTGCATGGTTGTTCTGTGACTTAAAATTTTCTCACATGGCCCACATAGTTTATTCCCTCCACCCCAATACCTTCAACACACACACACACACACACACACACACACACACGTACACACCCACCAACATAGGCAACACCATCTTCCTCAATTATCCAAAAATATGTGGTTCTTTTCCCTGACCCTTTCCGGAGGGCACGGCACACACTGAGGTGCTTCCACACTAAGCCTGGGTTTCTGCTTATCTAGTCTTTCATGCAAGTTTGCCCTTCTCCATATACAGCTCATTTTCCAAAGTTGGTTGACGTCGTTGCCTGCTGATAGTTTCTTTCCTATTTCTCTCTGTTTTTGCAGCTTTCTGCCCTTTCGGATGTCTTTACTAACTTCTTAATAGAGTTTTAGAAAAATCAAGAGGTGAACATGCATTATTAATCTACCATGGGTTTTTTTTTAGTATTTTATTTTTAAGTAGTCTCAACACCCAACATGGGGCTCCAACTTATAACCATGAGACGCAGAGTAGCAGTTCTACCTTCTGAGCCAGCCAGCACCCCAGTCTACAATTTTATCCAAATGTCAGGGAAAAATTTTTAAACCAATTAAACAAAAAAATTCATTTAAACCAAGAATATATACTAATATATAAGGAAATGTAATAATATTCTGATCATAGCTCATTCATAAAACCTACTAAAGTGGATAATAATTTAAAAAGATCACGGGGCACCTGGGTGGCTCAGTTGGTTAAGCGACTGACTCTTGCTTTCGGCTCAGGTCATGATCTCAGGATTGTGAGATCAAACCCCATGTCGGGCTCCCTGCTCAATGAGGAGTCTGCTTGAGATTTTCTCTCTCCCTCCCGCACCCCCTACCTCCTACCCCCTTCCCCGACATGCTCTGGCTATCTCTCACTCTAAAATAAATAAATAAATCTTTAAAAATGTTTTGAAAAATAAAGAAGATTGCAACTTTTTTGGCAAAGTCTTGCACTGCAATTTAGACACTGCTTTTCTATTACTCATTACACAACTTCACTGACTCCCATGCATTCTCCCAATCTCATGATTTGTGGCTCTCTGTGAGAGGCTGCAAAATGGAAGTTAGAGAACTCTATAGGATTTCCCTCCCAGTGTCACCTATCGATCTATATTGTGAGGAAACATCAGTGCAAGAGCATTTTCTCTCACCATATTTCCTGGGCACAGAGAACGATCTCACTTGAGTTCCTACTGTCAGAAAGCCAACTGATCTATTTAACTGGCCAGGACATGAGCCACTTCCTCCATTCTGTTTCTGCCCACACCCCGTCATGTTGAATATCAGCCTGAGTTGCCACCTGATTCACTAGAAAAGAAAGCAGGGCAGAGGTCGCCGGCCTCTCCTTTCCTTCTTCGGGTATATGTGTTCATCCTCCTTTCTTCCCTTCCCTTCTTTCTCTACTAAATCCTGGTTTGGGGCTGAAGCTCTCCTATCACCTTTCCTGCCATACTCTGTCAGGAAGACACTGGGCATCACCACCTTCTCAGACACACTGTGTGTCTCTAAAGATGTCATAAGACACAGCAACACCCACCAGGGGTCCCTGAACAACTTGTGGGGCTGGACGTTCACTGCAAGGATGAGCAGGAGACCACTTCACTGTTACGTGGTTTTATCTTGAAATTACTTATGCCCTGGCTGAGGAACTCTTGGCATCAAACTGTTCTCAATGTCACTAAGGAACAGCTGGGGTTGGGGGATGTTACTTCTGGTTCCTATGCTCTGATCATTTGTATGATTTTGTATCAAGCAGACACTGAGGGACAAACAACCACAGACTGTGCTGGGACCAGAGTGGATCAGGCAGAGACGCTCAGCATCCAGGCCCCTGCTCTGCTCAGA
>NW_028009674.1:0-5221 GCF_054177405.1 Leptonychotes weddellii | reverse complement strand
TTTCTCCAAGTGGAAGGATTTGGATTTGCTGTCAAAGGTGGCTTCAAATCCTTTCTTGCTTCCCTTCTCCTTGTCCCTCAAGGCTTTCAGGAGGAGCTCTGGACCTTCTCCTGGATACTGGACATACCAGAAAAGAGTGGGGGACCATATCGTTGAATAAGTACAGTTCACAGTCAGGGAAGCCTCTTCTGAGAGGGTCACTGAGCCTTCCAGCTGGGTCACTGAGTCTCCATGGGTTTGTCCTGAGGAAGAAGAAAACAGACCTTGTCACCTTGGCCATAAAGTTCTTGGATAAAATTATAGTCAAATGTTTTGCTGACACAATGCAAAAAAAGAATCCAAGTTTTAAGAGGCATTTTACTTACCAAGCATTAAGAGTACCACAATCACGAAGCCTGGAGAACACTTCATCTCTGGAGTGTCACCTAAATAATGTTCTTCATTCTTACCATGAAGAAACATTGGAGTGACAGAAAATGATCAGTGCAAGCCCACATTTCACACAGGAAATGTGATTGTGGTAGGAAGCTGCACCCCCTGGTGGACAGGGACTGAAATGCGTGCATGTTGGCCAGAGGCCTCCCAAAGTCAGCCATCTGGGTCATCCCTGACTTCATGAGGCACATGTCAGTCATCAGGGTGGCCCCATGGAAGTCTGAACAGCAGCAATCCTCACCTTTCAGGTCTATTTGTTCTTAAGACACTACCTGATACGGAAGTTCTTTACCACAGCATCCCAGGGCATTTCTGTAGCTGGGAAGATAACAATCTTCTAAAGGATTTTACTACAGTACTTCATATTCTCATGTATCCATGTGGGCCAGCCCATAGCCCACTGACTGCCAGAAAAGGGCCTGGGGTTGAATACGGAAAAAGTAATAGGAAGCCAAGTCTTTGCTAAGTGATTCTGTGTTTTTGGTACTGTGCCCCATTATTTAGAACTCTGACTGTAATTTTTTAAGCACTCACTAAATATTTAAATTTAACAAAAATAATGAACAAATGGCCTTTAATTGATATACAGTATTTCTGTGGTCCTAAAATAGTACCAATTGTAAGGAATACTATCTTTTTAATAAAGGTTTTCAGAAGTAAAATTACACTATTTTATAGTCAATAATTTTAATAGTCAAATATTCCAGAAAATCAGCATCATTCAATGGTGGAATATATGAATTCTAGACAGAAGATACATCATAAATGAAGTTGAATCCCACAGAATGATTTCAGATTCTTTTTTTAAAAAGATTTATTTATTTATTTGAGAGAGAGAGAGAGGAGAGAGTGAGGGGAGGGGCAAAGGGAGAGGGAGAGGGTAAGCAGACTCCACGCTGAGATTGCAGCCTGATGCAGGACTCGATCTCACGATCCTGAGATCATAACTTGAACCAAAACCAAGAGTTGGGGGCACCTGGGTGGCTCAGTCGGTTAAGCCTCTGCCTTCAGCTCATGTCATGATCCCAGGGTCCTGGGATAGAGCCACGCATCAGGCTCCCTGATCTGTGATTATTTTCTTATGCTCTCCCTGTTCTGTTGACTCCAACATAAAGTGACTATTTTATGTGAACCAGGCAACAAATAATAATCATATACTCTTAACAAGGTTAGCCTCAAGGATGCTTTCTTTCTTTTTTAAAAAGATTTTGTTTATTATTTGAGCGAGAAAGAAGGAATAGGGGGAGGGAGAGGGAGAAGCAGACTCCCCGCTGAGCAGGGAGCCCAATTCCAGGACCCCAGGATCATGACCTGAGCCGAAGACAGATGCTTAACCAACTGAGTCACACAGGCACCCCTCAAGGATGATTTCTATTACCATCCATCTGTCACATTTTGTTCCCAAACGTTAATCAAATAATTTTTCCCACAAGGTAAGGAAACAGGATCATCAGGATAAAGTTCTGGAGAGGAACGTATCTTTTGTAAAGCCCTGTAAACATTTATCTCTAGACCTAAAGATGAAAGCTCAGGAGGCTGTTTCCTGGAGGCCTCTCTCTGCACATTCAAGTTGAAGAGCTTCATGACTCCAGAACCAACATTGGAAAGGCTTCCCAGATGCAGATTGCAGTAAGAAATTCAGGCCTGGAAAATTTTGTGTTCATGTGTCCCTTCCCTTCTCCTCCACCTTCCAAATCACACTGTCAGATCCTGCTTCAAAAGGAATTCAGAACAAGCAGCTGCAAACTTGTGTTCAGATATGTAGGGAGAATCCCAAAGAGGCTGGGATGATGCTGGTTGAAAATAAACAATATAGCACATGGATGCAGAAAGTCATTATCTTTAACTTTCTGTAAAAATAGATACATATATATATGTATATATAGTTTCAGACCAATGAAAACCCACAGGAAATATCGTGCATTTTGTGGCACACAAGAAGACTTGAACAACATTGAGGGAAGACACTGTAAAGTATATTTGGATAATTAATGGCTTTATTAATATGTACTCTTCATAAAAATAAACTGTCCAATTTGAAGTGATCAATTCTGTAAGATTTGACATATATATGTATTTGCGAAGCCCTCAGCACAGTCGAGGTAATGAACAGAGCATCACACCAAATGTTTCCTCTTGTCCCTTTGTAATCCTTTGCTCAACCCTCTCCCACCCCCATTTCCAGGCAATGCTTCTGTCATGAATTAGTGCACGTATTTTATAATTTTGCAATAAATGGAATCATATGTACTCTTTTGTCTGGCCTCTTCTCAACGTAATTATTTTCAGATACTTCACTGGTCACAATTATCAAGAGTTTGTTTATTTCTGTTGCTGTGTAGTATCCCATCATGTGCCTATAAAACAATTTGTCTATTCACCTGCTGCTGACCATATCGATTAGTCCCAGTGGGGCTGTTACAAATAAAGCTACTGTGAACATTTGTGTATCAGTATGCTTTCATTTCTCTTGGATCCATATCTGGGAGTATAATGGCTTGATCATATGATAGATGTACATGTGATTTTGTTAAACCAATTTGTTCTAGTAGCTGTTTTGTAGATTCCCTTGAGTTTTCTGCTCAGACAATTATGCTGGCTGTTAATAAAGATAAGTTCTTCCTTTCCACACTGTATGGCTTTTGTTTCTTCCATGTGCCTTATTGCATCTACTTCAATATTAAATACAAGTGAGAACCAAAATTCTTCCCTTACTTCCGAAATTAAGGAGAAAGCATTTAACTTTCATTACCAACTATGACTTTTGATGTAGGTTTTTTGTGAGTCCTTTTTTTAAGGTGAGCAAATTCCCTTCAATTCCACATTTGCTGGGAGTTTCTCTTAGGAATGGATCTGAATTTTGTCAAATGCTTTTCTGTACCTATTGAGATACCCTCCTAAATTGCTCATCTGCTACTTGCCAATCTCTTTGGATACACTATTGATAAATTGTACAACAAAATATTAAAGAAGATACCACTCTCCCACTTTACAAATAATGAAACAAATCTCAAAAGGATCAAAAAAGTTCATGGAAGAGCTAATAGTTTAGAACACAGAGCTCGAAGCTAGCAATAGCCTCTTCCTTTTTTTTTTTTTTTTGCCACTATAGCTTGTTGTCAGAGAAAACTTGAAAGACTAGAGGATAGCAAATGACATCTTCCCAGGCCTTTGAAATATTTTAAGATGCCCTTTAATAGGTTCTTTATTTATGCAAGTGGAACTAATAAGGAGGAATTAAATAATTTGCAGGTTTGGCTCTTTTACCAAAAGAGGAAAGAAAATATATTATAATGGATGACCAAACTGCTCTTCAGGAGCTGATCACTGGATAGTGGTTTCATCATTCCATTCAGAGCAATTATTAGACACCTGATTTAAGCAATGCACCATAGCAAGAGTGACAAACTCTTCTAGGGTTTTGTGATTCACTCATATACTGGAGTTCCCAAAAGTCCATCAACAGATAAGAATGGATAAACAAAATGTAGTGTGACGTACACTGGAATATTATTCAGCCTTAAAAAGAAAAGAAATTCTGTCACATACTGCAACAAGGAAGAACCCTGAGGACATTATGTTAAATGAAATGTCACAAAATGACCAATACTGCAGAATTCCACTTCTACGAGGTATCTAAAGTAGTCAAACTCATGGAAAGAGAAAGCAGAATGACAGTTTCCAGGGACTGGACGGATGGAGTAATGGAGAGTTATTGTTTAATGAGTACAAATATTCAGTTTTTCAAGATGAAAAGATTTCTAGAAATCGATGGTGTTGTTGGTTGAACAAAAATGTAAATGTATTTAATACTATTGATTTGTACAATTAAAAATTGTTAAAATGGTAAATAGTAGGTTAAAATGGTAAAAGTTTGTGATTAAAAAAATTTGAAGAGTTTCTTGTCAATATTTCTACTCTACACGTCTGCCTTCAAATCAAATATAAGAGGTTGTTACAATGCAAGATCAATTATCAACCATCCATTACCATCTGAATTTTAAGGCACTGCAGGAATAGGGTTAGAGGTGGAAGGAGGAAAATGGAGAGAATGAGGATTTTGGAGTGTGAAACATTGCTCAAACAAGCAGGGCTCAGAAGTGTGCAAACTGAGCCACATGTTGGCAAAAAGTGCTTTTGAAGGAGTGTTGAAATGAAGGGCAGGAACAGAGAAAGGGGAAAATTCACACTCTGCTCCTTCACAGTGTCCCCGTAATTATGATGATTTGTGGATAATACTGGTAAGCAGGTAAGCCTCCTGAAAGCAAACTGAGCACTCCTCTGCTGGAGGTGTTAATAAGATGGAATGAACACAGAGCAAGCCCCTGAGGCCTCTTAGCGGGATAGCATATTGCTGGTTCTAAGAATCCTGATGAATAAGTAATATCATTGCCCCACTGCTGGGCTGCTTGTACCACAATAGACTATCACTTAGATAACTGATGTCATATGTGCATTTCAGAATGACAGCCTCCTTCTCCTGCACTAACTTTGCTGGCTGGGCTTGAGTTACTTTCTGGGCAATACTGGATCCTGAAGGAAAAAACATGGGATTAAGGATGTCAAAATAAATGATGTGGCACAAAGAATTCTATTTTACATGCTACTATCCCCCCTTCCCACAATACCCACAAGACACTGCTTATCTCCCCTGTTTTAGGTCATAGAGCAGGCACATTCCCACAGGGGCTTTCCCTACCTAGCCACATGGAAGCCATGACCACCTTCAGAAGCCTGGAGAGCAACATGTTTGAGTTCTCCCACTAGATGGAAAATTTCTCCTTCT